>NC_084631.1:41769098-41789098 GCF_033978795.1 Nerophis ophidion
TCTGGGTTTTTTCCTATGGGGCGCTGGAGCGCAATTTTGACTTTTGGGGTTTGGTTTTTTTATTAGATGGCAATTTTTGCCAGTCCTGATGTGTGTGTAAAATTTGGTGAGTTTTGAAGCATGTTAAGGGGGTCAAATTACAGATCAGCGTTTCTGGATGTTGTTGATAAATGGCTTTCGCTTTGCATAGTAGAGCTTTAACTTGTACTTTCAAGCATTTTAAGGGGGTCAAATTACAGCTCAAAGAGGCAAAAATTACATTTTTTAGGAAACTTTGCGCAGGGGTTCTTTGAAGGCGCGTAAAATCAAAACCGGAGCAGTAATCAAAACTTTGTTGGATAGTTTTAATCAAAAGGGTTCAATCCCTCTCCTGTGGGAGTTTGAAGTCGAAACGACAAACGCACTCGGAGGAGTTTACGTTCGAAAAAGGTGACGGGTTTTTACAAAACTTTTATTTTGAAGGGGTAATTTTTAACTTCCTGTTGATTTTTGCCGAAGGATGTCAATCATCTAAATGTAGGTCAAAGTGAGACCTACATAGAAGTTTTTGTTTCATGTCTTTCCGGCATTCCTACCGGAAGTTACAAGCAATTTTGTTTGTGTTTTCTTCCTAGGAGCAGTTTTTGTTGTGTTTTATTCAAAAATTGCGCTAGAACGCATTTTTTAATTTTTGGGTTTAGTTTTTTCATTAGATCGCAATTTCTGCCAGTACTGATGTGTGTGCCAAGTTTGGTGAGTTTTGAAGCATTTTAAGGGGGTCAAATTACAGTTCAAAGAGGCAAAAATAGCATTTTTTGCGAAAATTTTGTATTGAAGGGGTTTTTGCCAACTTTTTGTTGATTTTTGCCCGAGAAAGTAAAATTATGAATTGTAGGTCTAAGTCAGTTCTACATAGAAGTTTTTGTTTCATGTCTCTACGACATTCCTAACGGAAGTTATGTTCAGTCTGTTGTTGGGCCCTAGGGGGCGCTAGCGCGCAATTTTCATTTTTGGGGTTTGGTTGCTTAATAACTTGGGGAGGTTTGCTATACCGATGTGTGTGTCAAATTTGGTGAGTTTTGAAGCATGTTAAGGGGGTCAAATTAGGATGCGAAGGTGCGGAATAATAATAAAACACAGCAGTTTCAATAGGGTCCTTGGCCCATTGCAAAAGGACTCCACAGGAGTCCTTTTGCAATGGGCCAAGGACCCTAAAAAACACCTGTAGTAAATCCAAATTACAACGAAATACATGAAGTAACTATAAAACTACAAACCCCGTTTCCATATGAGTTGGGAAATTGTGTTAGAGGTAAATATAAACAGAATACAATGATTTGCAAATCCTTTTCAAGCCATATTCAGTTGAATATGCTACAAAGACAACATATTTCATGTTCAAACTTTTTGTTACAAATAATCATTAACTTTAGAATTTGATGCCATCAACATGTGACGAAGAAGTTGGGAAAGGTGGCAATAAGTACTGATAAAGTGGAGGAATGCTCATCAAACACTTATGTGGAACATCCCACAGGTGTGCAGGCTAATTGGGAACAGGTGGGTGCCATGATTGGGTATAAAAGCAGCTTCCCAAAAAATGCTCTGTCTTTCACAAGAAAGGATGGGGCGTGGTACACCCCTTTGTCCACAACTGCGTGAGCAAATAGTCAAACAGTTTAAGAACAACCTTTCTCAAAGTGCAATTGCAAGAAATTTAGGGATTTCAACATCTACGCTCCATAATATCATCAAAAGGTTCAGAGAATCTGGAGAAATCACTCCACGTAAGCGGCATGGCCGGAAACCAACATGGAATGACCGTGACCTTCCATCCCTCAGACGGCACTGTATCAAAAACCGACATCAGTCTCTAAAGGATATCACCACATGGGCTCAGGAACACTTTAGAAAACCACTGTCACTAAATACAGTTGGTCGCTACATCCGTAAGTGCAAGTTAAAGCTCTACTATGCAAAGCAAAAGCCATTTATCAACAACATCCAGAAACACTGCCGGCTTCTCTGGGCCCGAGATCATCTAAGATGGACTGATGCAAAGTGGAAAAGTGTTCTGTGGTCTGACGAGTCCACATTTCAAACTGTTTTTAGAAATATTCGATATCGTGTCATCCGGACCAAAGGGGAAGCGAACCATCCAGACTGTTATCGACGCAAAGATCAAAAGCCGGTGGCGTTTCTGGATGTTGTTGATAAATGGCTCTCGCTAGTCTGTTTTATGTCCTTTTTGTATTGTCTTATTATGTGTTGATCATGTTTTGGACTCTGCCGATCCCGTTGTTACCACTTCCTTGTTTTGTATTGTCACCATGGCAACTTAATTACGCCTCCTGCACGGACTCACTACGCACACCTGTTTTGAATTATTTGTGTCGCATTTAAGACCACCTGCTACCTCAGTTCCTACTGGCCGGTTCGTCTGCTCTATGCTACATTTGCGTTTATTCTCTATTGCATTCAGCCTGCTAATTCTTAGCTTACCCTCGCGCTTCTGTACCTGGGACTCTGAACTCTGCCTGTTGCTAGTATTAGCATTTAGCTTTCCGTGCTAAGGCACGCCTTTGTTTTGCTCGTTTGTACAAGTGTTACTTTGGTTATTGATATTAAAACCTGCTCCTGCCTGCTCCAGCCCTTAGCATCGAGAGGTGAAACTCCTCGTGCATCCAAGATGCGTCCACAACGTAACCCTCGCTTTGCATAGTAGAGCTTTAACTTGCACTTACAGATGTAGCGACCAACCGTATTTAGTGACGGTGGTTTCCTGAAGTGTTCCTGAGCCCATGTGGTGATATCCTTTAGAGATTGATGTCGGTTTTTGAGGGATGGAAGGTCACGGTCATTTAATGTTGGTTTCCGGCCATGCCGCTTACGTGGAGTGATTTCTCCAGATTCTCTGAACCTTTTGATGATATTATGGAGCGTAGATGTTGAAATCCCTACATTTCTTGCAATTGCACTTTGAGAAAGGTTGTTCTTAAAGTGTTTGACTATTTGCTCACACAGTTGTGGACAAAGGGGTGTACCTCGCCCCATCCTTTCTTGTGCATTTTTTGGGAAGCTGTTTTTATACCCAATCATGGCACCCACCTGTTCCCAATTAGCCTGCACACCTGTGGGATGTTCCAAATAGGTGTTTGATGAGCATTCCTCAACTTGATCAGTATTTATTGCCACCTTTCCCAACTTCTTTGTCACTTGTTGCTGGCATCAAATTCTAAAGTTGATGATTATTTGCACAAAAAAAAAATCTTTATGAGTTTGAACATGAACCGACAACAACACAAAGAAAGTAACTATTAGAATAACTCCTGTAGTAAACCAAAACGAGATGCAACTATAAAACATGCACCCATAGTAAATGAAAATTACAACAACACACATAAAGTAACTAAAAATTCACTCGAAGCAAATCATAGAAGTAACTATTAAAGAAAAACACCCATTGTAAATCAAACCTACAACAAGTTTATTTTAAAAAGACGCCTGCATTAAATCAAAACTACAACACACATTAAAAAATATAAACACAACACCTCTGATAGATCACAACTACAACATTAAAAAACACTTGTAGTAAATCATAATTTCAACAAACTTTAAAAATACACTCGTAGTAAATCAACCTACAACAACACACATGAAGTAACTACAAATACACTTGAAGCATATTAAAACTATAACACACATACAGTACAAGTAACTATTAAAAAAAAAAACTCCCATTGTAAATCAAACATACAAGTTTATTTTAAAAACACACCTGTTTTAAATCAAAACTACAACAGATGACAAAATTATTTATTTTTAAAACAACCCAGAGTAGATTAAAATGACTTTGTGTGTTGTAGTTTTTAATAACTTGGACTAAGTCAAAACTACCTCAACAACACACATCAGTTACAAAAACAGCCCCTAGTACAGGGGTCGGGAACCTTTTTGGCTGAGAGAGCCAAGAATCCGAATATTATAAAATGTATTTCCGTAAGAGCCATATCATTTTTTTTTTCAACACTGAACACAACTAAACGTGTGCATTTTTAAGTAAGACTAACATTACTAGAGTATAATAGGTCTCGTATTCTTTGTAACAACGTTGATATTATGAAGCTAATTGTGGAGGGGCGTGGCCTGCGGGCCTGCAGCGAAGCGGGCTGTGCCAGGACCGGCCTCGAAATCAGCGACAGGTGCGTAGACGGCCCACCTGGGCCTTTTTATCAAATCACCTGTCGCTGTTATTAGCAGCAGCCAGGAGGAGAGACAGGGTTGGGGCTGGAGCCAGAGCGAGAACGAAAGAGAAAAAGACAATTGCTGGAAAGCAACTGAGAGACTTATTGAAAAATAAAAAAAATATCGTAACCCTGAAACAGGCTTTCATTTCGGTGCTTGGTGGTCTGAAGAACCCCCAGGAGGGCAAGCCCTAAAAAAAAATAATAATAAATAAATCATGCAATTTCTTGAACAAGTGCGGTAGAAAAAAGGATGGACGGATTCAAATGCATGAGCATGTTTAATATTTTGAACGTTATTTTTAACACTTTGATCACAAGTGGAATTAGTCATTACTTATCGTGCAGTGTTGGCTCAGATTTATCCGAGAGCCAGATGCAGTCATCAAAGGACCCACATCTGGCTCTAGAGCCATAGGTTCCCTACCCCTGTCCTAGTAGATGAGAAGTACAAGGAAATACATGAAGTACTAAGACACACACACACAGTGAATACAACACACTGCAAAACAATTGCAAATATGAATTAAACATGAACATTTTTAATTCATAAAATTACACACGTTGGGTAAACGTGGTCATAGCAACACAACATGGTAACTAACAACAAAAAAGTATTTTATATATATATATATGTAGGTGTGGGAAAAATCACAAGACTACTTCGTCTCTACAGAACTGTTTCATGAGGGGTTCCCTCAATCATCAGGAGATTTTAATGGAAGCATTCACATACAATGGGGAGTTTGGACGGAGCAGAAACGTGCGAACTTGTTGGGAGTTTCCTCCTCTCCCAGCTTGCTAGCCTCAACCTGAACCTTGGTATTTACCGTGATGACGGACTGGCAAAGGAGCAGCGAGAACACCAAGAAGCACATATGCCAAATCTCCAAAACAAACGGCCTACGGATCACGATTGAAGCCAACAAGTCAACTTCCTCGACGTCACGTTCAACCTGAGAAACAACAGCTACCAACCATTCACGAAACCCAACACAACACTCCAATACGTGCACCATGACAGCAACCACCCACCACAACGAAAAGAATACCTACCGGAATTAATAAAAGGCTATCGAATCTGTCATCCAGCAAAGCTGAATTCGACCAAGCAACCCCCCCGTACCAGAAAGCACTTGATGAAAGCGGAAACAACTTCACCCTCACCTATGAACCCACTCCAGGAAACCAACCAAAAAAGAGCAGAAAACGAAACAACATCATCTGGTACAACCCCCCATTCAGCAAAAACGTCTCAACCAACATCGGCCACAAGTTCCTCACTCTGACCGACAAACACTTCCCCAAAGGCAACACCCTAAGAAAAATATTCAACAAGAACAACATTAAATTGAGCGACAGCTGTATGAATAACATGCAACAAATCAGTTCAAACCACAACAAAGCAATTGCAAAAGGACTGCCCACCCCCAGACTAAACGACTCTGAAACCAATAATGAATGTAACTGTCGCAAGAAACCTGATTGCCCTCTCAACGGGGGGTGCTTACAGACATCAGTCGTTTACCAAGCAAAGGTAACACGCAAGGACATTAACACATCCGACACGTACGTAGGATTAACCGAAGGAGCGTTCAAAACAAGATGGGATAATCACAACGCCTCCTTTAGAAACCAGACTTTGCGGACTTCTACAGAACTCAGCAAGCACATTTGGAACCTCAAAGACAATAATGTTGAATATTCAATAACATGGCAAATTCTTGCATCCAGCACACCTTACAACAGTGGTAATAAAAGATGCAACCTATGCTTAAAAGAGAAACTGTTTATTATACATCATCCAGACCTGTCATCCCTCAACAAGCGCAGTGAAATCATTTCAACATGCCGCCACAGACGGAAACACCTCCTAGGTGACACATGAGCCAATCACCACGCCCCTACGCCTGCCTGTACCCACCCACTCTGTGCCCTATATAAACCATTGTATGTGAATGCTTCCATTAAAATATCCCGATGATTGAGGGAACCCCTCATGAAACAGTTCTGTAGAGACGAAGTAGTCTTGTGATTTTTCCCACACCTACATATTGCGCTCTACCACGGTATCGAGCACTATTCTCTGGATAATCCAATCAAGACATATATATATATATATATATATATATATATATATATATATATATATGTATATATATGTGATCAAAATTAAAGTAAAACAATACAATTCAAATGACATCAACACCCATTCAGTATATTAAAAACAGCCCTAAATCAAATCAAGTCCGTTTTGATTGACAGCAACACACAAATAAAATGAACATGCTGTAAATGTCGAACTAAAAATGAGTACGCATAATGTGGGCTTTTAATTCATTCACAGATAGGACGTCTCCTCATTTCCCACAGCTTATGAGGAATAAAGTTCCCTTGAAACAAACACAGGACAGGAAGTAAATGAATTATTCATATCTAACTCAGATGAAAGACTTGCATTGATCGTGCAACTAAACTCTCTTTTAATTATGAACTTTGTCCCTTAATCAAGTGTCAGCCCCTTAATGTGCTGACGAGACGCCGTGATCGATGTCCAAGTCAGGTCATGTGACCCCCAGTGTCGCCAGCCAAGTGGAAAGTGTTGTTGTCGGATATCGATCATGACCACACTCTGACTGAAGGAGGGGCAGAGCGGTGATGTCATGTCCCCTCGTCTTCAGCGACATAGAGCAGTGATGTCATGTCCACTTGTCTTCAACGACATAGAGCAGTGATGTCATGTCCCCTTGTCTTCAACGACATAGAGCAGTGATGTCATGTCCCCTCGTCTTCAACGACATAGAGCAGTGATGTCATGTCCCCTCGTCTTCAACGACATAGAGCAGTGATGTCATGTCCCCTCGTCTTCAACGACATAGAGCAGTGATGTCATGTCCCCTCGTCCTCAACAACATAGAGCAGTGATGTCATGTCCACTTGTCTTCAACGACATAGAGCAGTGATGTCATGTCCCCTTGTCTTCAACGACATAGAGCAGTGATGTCATGTCCCCTTGTCTTCAACGACATAGAGCAGTGATGTCATGTCCCCTCGTCCTCAACGACATAGAGCAGTGATGTCATGTCCCCTCGTCCTCAACAACATAGAGCAGTGATGTCATGTCCACTTGTCTTCAACGACATAGAGCAGTGATGTCATGTCCCCTTGTCTTCAACGACATAGAGCAGTGATGTCATGTCCACTCGTCTTCAACGACATAGAGCAGTGATGTCAATCATCAAACTACAAGTAAAACTGCAAAGAAATGGACATTATTTAAAAAATCTTCATATAGCCATTATCATAATATTATGTCATGTACTGTCTTAATGTACACGTTTTATGTCCTCTTTAATCACTGGTGTTCATTGAAAGTAATAAAATATGTTTTCTCTTGTTGAAACTCATGTCAAAAAAATGTACTGTACATGCATTTATGTCATTATATGCATGAAAAAATGCATATAATTAAATATAAAATACATGCATACCATCCCCGTTTCCATATTAGTTAGGAAATTGTGTTTGATGTAAATATAAACGGAATACAATGACTTGCAAATCATTGTATAGATTTGTTTTATGTAGAGCTTCAGTCCTTCAACAGTCCGGGGTCTCCGCTGTGGTATTTTACGCTTCATAATGATTTGAATGTGGCTTGGCATTGTCTTGCTGAAATAAGCAGGGGCGTCCGTGAAAAAGACGGCGCTTAGATGGCAGCATATGTTGTTCCTAAAGCTGTATGTACCTTTCAGCATTAATGGTGCCTTCACAGATGTATAAGTTACCCATGCCTTGGGCACTAATGCACCCCCATACCATCACACATGCTGGCTTTTCAACTTTGCGTCGATAACAGTCTGGATGGTTCGCTTCCCCACACAATATCGAATATTTCTAAAATCAATTTAAAATGTGGACTCGTCAGACCACAGAACACTTTTCCACTTTGCATCAGTCCATCTTAGATGATCTCGGGCGCAGAGAAGCCGGCAGCGTTTCTGGATGTTGTTGATAAATGGCTTTGGCTTTGCATAGCACAGCTTTAACTTGCACTTACAGATGTAGCGACTAATTGTATTTAGTGACAGTGGTTTTCTAAAGTGTTCCTGAGCCCATGTGGTGATATCCTTTAGAGATTGATGTGGGTTTTTGATACAGGGATGGAAGGTTGCGGTCATTCAATGTTGGTTTCCGGCCATGCCGCTTACGTGGAGGGATTTCTCCAGATTCTCTGAACCTTTTGATGATATAATGGAGCGTAGATGTTGAAATCCCTGAATTTCTTGCAATTGCACTTTGAGAAAGGTTGTTCTTAAACTGTTTGACTATTTGCTCACGCAGTTGTGGACAAAGGGGTGTACCTCGCCCCATCCTTTCTTGTGAAAGACTGAGCAATTTTTTGGGAAGTTGTTTTTATAGCCAATCATGGCACCCACCTGTTCCCAATTAGCCTGCACACCTGTGGGATGTTCCAAATAAGTGTTTGATGAGCATTACTCCACTTTATCAGTCTTTATTGCCACCTTTCCCAACTTCTTCGTCACATGTTGCTGGCATCAAATTCCAAAGTTAATGATTATTTGCAAAAAAAACTAAAGTTTATGAGTTTGAACATCAAATATGTTGTCTTTGTAGCATATTCAACTGAATATGGGTTGAAAAGGATTTGCAAATCATTGTATTCTGTTTATATTTACATCTAACACAATTTCCCAACTCATATGGAAACGGGGTTTGTAGTAATATGGCTTTATTTTCATAACTTATGACTTTTCCCTTACAATACTACATTTGTTCATCCCTTAATAATTCCTTTTTAATTGTCGTATTTTATATTTGTCTCTCATCAGCAGCTCCAGTAAGAAGAAGATCATAAAGTTGCTAATAATAAAGGCATCGAGTGGGTAAACAGGACTTATTGACTGCCGTAGTGTTAATGCTTGTTATTTCTGGCCACAACATCTACTTTATTCTACGTCCATTAAACACCGCACGGCCGAGTCGGCCGGTTTCCATGGCAACTGGAAGCAGAACAAGCCGTTTCCAGCTCAAGTTGAAAGGTGAAAAAAAGCATGAATTCAGATTCTGCTTCTCCCGCCTGACGGGGGTGGTCTTGTTTATTTTAACCCTCGATGGAACATGCAGGTCACTGAAGGGACAGCAGGCCTAGATTTGAGGAGTTTGGTCATTAATTGGCAACTACACTATTTCAGTCCGGCTCCATTTCCTGCTCCGCACATCTTGCTTTCCATCACTCTCGAAGGGGTCAAAGGTTATTAAGTATGATCCCTCCTTCAGCCTCCGATCCTCTCTGCTTGGTGCCACACGTCTCTGAGCCAACACCAGATGTTCTTCCAGATGTTTCTGCTGGCCCACTGGCTCCACTTCCACCTGGAGACCCCCCGGGGGGGGGGGGGGGGGGGGGGCGCACTGAGCAGCCCACAATCTTGCCTGTGTGTAAAGTCAGAGGCCAGGGGTCCTTCCATGAGGGCATCCTTGGTTTAAAGGCCGACTGAAAGCCACTACTAGCGACTACACAGTCTGATAGTTTATATATCAATGATGAAATATTAACATTGCAACACATGCCAATACGGCCGCTTTAGTTTACTAAATTGCAATTTTTAATTTGGTGTGGAAGCATCATGCTAAAACGTTGCAGTATGATGACGTCACGCATTGTAGAGGACATCTTTTTCCAGCACCATTCACAGCTATAAGTTGTCTATTTCATCGCATAATTCCACAGTATTCTGGACGTCTGTGTTGCTGAATCTTTTGCAATTTGTTCAATGAATAATGGAGACGTCAAAGAAGAAAGCTGTAGGTGGGAAGCGGTGTATTACGGCTGCCTTTAGCAACACAAACACAGCCGGTGTTTCATTGTTTACATTCCTGAAAGATGAGGGTGAAGCTTTACTATGGAACAGAGCGGTCAAGCGAACATGGTTGGATTGGACCACACACACAAAGTACAGTGTGTTATGCAGCCATCATTTCGAAATATCGTGTTTCAAAGATGGTCCCCTGCGAAGGGCAGAGATGGGCATCGCCACTACTAGCGACCACGCAGTCTGATAGTTTATATATCGATGATGAAATATTAACATTGCAACACATGCCAAGACGGCCGCTTTAGTTTACTAAATTGCAATTTTAAATTTCGCCCGGAAGTATCATGCTACGTCGCGGAATGATGACACGTGCGCGTGACGTCAGGCATTGTAGAGGACGTTTTGGTCCAGCACCGTTCACAGCTATAAGTCGTCTCTTTTCATCGCATAAGACATCTGTGTTGCTGAATCTTTTGCAATTTGTTCAATGAATAATGGAGACGTCAAAGAAGAAAGCTGTAGGTGGGAAGCGGTGTATTGCACCGCCTTTAGCAACACAAACGCAGCCGGTGTTTCATTGTTTACATTCCCGAAAGATGACAGTGAAGCTTTTCTATGGAACGAGCGAACATGGTTCCCTACCACATGTCAACCGGCAGGTTTCGGTGAGAAAATGGTGGTGATAAGTCTGCTCTTACCGTAGACATGAGCGGAGAGCTTGCGTCGCTCCTCCTGCACCTGTCAAAGAGGCAGCTGCGAGTCTTTTTCCTCCTCCCACCGGCCGCCCCTGACCGTCGGATGCTTCTAATGTGGAGGAGGCATCGGCTGCCTTCCTTGGTTTAAAGGCCTACTGAAAGACGCTACTAGCGACCACACAGTCTGATAGTTTATATATCAATGATGAAATATTAACATTGCAACACATGCCAATACGGCCGCTTTAGTTTACTAAATTGCAATTTTAAATTTGGTGCGGAAATATCATGCTAAAACGCCGCGGAATGATGACACGTGCGTGTGATGTCACGCATTGTAGAGGACGTTTTGTTCCAGTACCATTCCCAGCTATAAGTTGTCTCTTTTCATCGCATAATTCCACAGTATTCTGGACCTCTGTGTTGCTGAATCTTTTGCAATTTGTTCAATGAATAATGGAGACGTCAAAGAAGAAAGCTGTAGGTGGGAAGCGGTGTATTGCGGCCGCCTTTAGCAACACAAACAGCCGGTGTTTCATTGTTTACATTCCTGAAAGATGAGGGTGAAGCTTTACTATGGAACAGAGCGGTCAAGCAAACACGGTTGGATTGGACCACACACACAAAGTACAGTGTATTATGCAGCCATCATTTTGAAAGATCGTGTTTCAAAGATGGTCCCCTGCGAAGGGCAGAGATGGGCATCGCCACTACTAGCGACCACACAGTCTGATAGTTTATATATCAATGATGAAATATTAACATTGCAACACATGCCAATACGGCCGCTTTAGTTTACTAAATTGCAATTTTAAATTTCGCGCGGAAGTATCATGCTAAAACGTCGCGGAATGATGACACGTGCGCGTTATGTCAGGCATTGTAGAGGACGTTTTGGTCCAGCACCGTTCACAGCTATAAGTCGTCTCTTTTCATCGCATAAGACATCTGTGTTGCTGAATCTTTTGCAATTTGTTCAATTAATAATGGAGACGTCAAAGAAGAAAGCTGTAGGTGGGAAGCGGTGTATTGCACCGCCTTTAGCAACACAAACACACCCGGTGTTTCCTTGTTTCCATTCCCGAAAGATGAGAGTGACGCTTTTCTATTGAACAAGCGAACATGGTTCCCTACCACATGTCAACCGGCAGGTTTCGGTGAGAAAATGGTGGTAATAAGTCTGCTCTTACCGTAGACATGAGCGGAGAGCTTGCGTCGCTCCTCCTGCACCTGTCAAAGAGGCAGCTGCGAGTCTTTTTCCTCCTCCCACCGGCCGCCCCTGACCGTCGGATGCTTCCATTGTGGAGGAGGCATCGGCTGCCTTCCTTGGTTTGAAGGCCTACTGAAAGCCACTACTAGCGACCACGCAGTCTGATAGTTTATATATCGATGATGAAATATTAACATTGCAACACATGCCAAGACGGCCGCTTTAGTTTACTAAATTGCAATTTGAAATTTCGCCCGGAAGTATCATGCTAAAACGTCGCAGAATGATGACACGTGCGCGTGATGTCACGCATAGTAGAGGACGTTTTGTTCCAGTACCATTCCCAGCTATAAGTTGTTTCTTTTCATCGCAGAATTCCACAGTATTCTGGACATCTGTGTTGCTGAATCTTTTGCAATTTGTTCAATGAATAATGGAGACGTCAAAGAAGAAAGCTGTAGGTGGGAAGCGGTGTATTACGGCCGCCTTTAGCAACACAAACAGCCGGTGTTTCATTGTTTACATTCCTGAAAGATGAGGGTGAAGCTTTACTATGGAACAGAGCGGTCAAGCGAACATGGTTGGATTGGACCACACACACAAAGTACAGTGTGTTATGCAGCCATCATTTCGAAATATCGTGTTTCAAAGATGGTCCCCTGCGAAGGGCAGAGATGGGCATCGCCACTACTAGCGACCACGCAGTCTGATAGTTTATATATCGATGATGAAATATTAACATTGCAACACATGCCAAGACGGCCGCTTTAGTTTACTAAATTGCAATTTTAAATTTCGCCCGGAAGTATCATGCTACGTCGCGGAATGATGACACGTGCGCGTGATGTCAGGCATTGTAGAGGACGTTTTGGTCCAGCACCGTTCACAGCTATAAGTCGTCTCTTTTCATCGCATAAGACATCTGTGTTGCTGAATCTTTTGCAATTTGTTCAATGAATAATGGAGACGTCAAAGAAGAAAGCTGTAGGTGGGAAGCGGTGTATTGCACCGCCTTTTGCAACACAAACACACCCGGTGTTTCCTTGTTTCTATTCCCGAAAGATGAGAGTGACGCTTTTCTATTGAACAAGCGAACATGGTTCCCTACCACATGTCAACCGGCAGGTTTCGGTGAGAAAATGGTGGTAATAAGTCTGCTCTTACCGTAGACATGAGCGGAGAGCTTGCGTCGCTCCTCCTGCACCTGTCAAAGAGGCAGCTGCGACTCTTTTGCCTCCTCCCACCGGCCGCCCCTGACCGTCGGATGCTTCCAATGTGGAGGAGGCATCGGCTGCCTTCCTTGGTTTAAAGGCCTACTGAAAGCCACTACTAGCGACCACACAGTCTGATAGTTTATATATCAATGATGAAATATTAACATTGCAACACATGCCAATACGGCCGCTTTAGTTTACTAAATTGCAATTTTAAATTTGGTGCGGAAATATCATGCTAAAACGCCGCGGAATGATGACACGTGCGTGTGATGTCACGCATTGTAGAGGACGTTTTGTTCCAGTACCATTCCCAGCTATAAGTTGTTTCTTTTCATCGCAGAATTCCACAGTATTCTGGACATCTGTGTTGCTGAATCTTTTGCAATTTGTTCAATGAATAATGGAGACGTCAAAGAAGAAAGCTGTAGGTGGGAAGCGGTGTATTACGGCCGCCTTTAGCAACACAAACAGCCGGTGTTTCATTGTTTACATTCCTGAAAGATGAGGGTGAAGCTTTACTATGGAACAGAGCGGTCAAGCGAACATGGTTGGATTGGACCACACACACAAAGTACAGTGTGTTATGCAGCCATCATTTCGAAATATCGTGTTTCAAAGATGGTCCCCTGCGAAGGGCAGAGATGGGCATCGCCACTACTAGCGACCACGCAGTCTGATAGTTTATATATCGATGATGAAATATTAACATTGCAACACATGCCAAGACGGCCGCTTTAGTTTACTAAATTGCAATTTTAAATTTCGCCCGGAAGTATCATGCTACGTCGCGGAATGATGACACGTGCGCGTGACGTCAGGCATTGTAGAGGACGTTTTGGTCCAGCACCGTTCACAGCTATAAGTTGTCTCTTTTCATCGCATAAGACATCTGTGTTGCTGAATCTTTTGCAATTTGTTCAATGAATAATGGAGACGTCAAAGAAGAAAGCTGTAGCTGGGAAGCGGTGTATTGCAGCCGCCTTTAGCAACACAAACGCAGCCGGTGTTTCCTTGTTTCCATTCCCGAAAGATGACAGTGAAGCTTTACTATGGAACAAGCGAACATGGTTCCCTACCACATGTCAACCGGCAGGTTTCGGTGAGAAAATGGTGGTAATAAGTCTGCTCTTACCGTAGACATGAGCGGAGAGCTTGCGTCGCTCCTCCTGCACCTGTCAAAGAGGCAGCTGCGAGTCTTTTTCCTCCTCCCACCGGCCGCCCCTGACCGTCGGATGCTTCCATTGTGGAGGAGGCATCGGCTGCCTTCCTTGGTTTAAAGGCCTACTGAAAGCCACTACTACCGAATACACAGTCTGATAGTTTATATATCAATGATGAAATATTAACATTGCAACACATGCCAATACGGCCGCTTTAGTTTACTAAATTTCAATTTTAAATTTCGCGCGGAAGTATTATGTTAAAACGTCGCGTAATGATGACACGTGCGCGTGATGTCACGCATTGTAGAGGACGTTTTGGTCCAGCATCGTTCACAGCTATAAGTTGTCTGTTTTCATCGCATAATTCCACAGTATTCTGGACCTCTGTGTTGCTGAATCTTTTGCAATTTGTTCAATGAATAATGGAGACGTCAAAGAAGAAAGCTGTAGGTGGGAAGCGGTGTATTACGGCCGCCTTTAGCAACACAAACACAGCCGGTTTCCTTGTTTCCATTCCTGGAAGATGAGGGTGAAGCTTTACTATGGAACAGAGCGGTCAAGCGAACATGGTTGGATTGGACCACACACACAAAGTACAGTGTATTATGCAGCCATCATTTTGAAAGATCGTGTTTCGAAGAGGGTCCCCTGCGAAGGGCAGAGATGGGCATCGCCACTACTAGCGACCACACAGTCTGATAGTTTATATATCAATGATGAAATATTAACATTGCAACACATGCCAATACGGCCGCTTTAGTTGACTAAATTGCAATTTTGAATTTCGCGCGGAAATCTCATGCTAAAACGTCGCGGGATTGTAGAGGACATTTTGGTCCAGCACCGTTCTCTTTTCATCGCATAAGACATCTGTGTTGCTGAATCTTTTGTAATTTGTTCAATGAATAATGGAGACGTCAAAGAAGAAAGCTGTAGCTGGGAAGCGGTGTATTGCAGCCGCCTTTAGCAACACAAACGCAGCCGGTGTTTCCTTGTTTCCATTCCCGAAAGATGACAGTGAAGCTTTACTATGGAACAAGCGAACATGGTTCCCTACCACATGTCAACCGGCAGGTTTCGGTGAGAAAATGGTGGTGATAAGTCTGCTCTTACCGTAGACATGAGCGGAGAGCTTGCGTCGCTCCTCCTGCACCTGTCAAAGAGGCAGCTGCGAGTCTTTTTCCTCCTCCCACCGGCCGCCCCTGACCGTCGGATGCTTCCATGGTGGAGGAGGCATCGGCTGCCTTCCTTGGTTTAAAGGCCTACTGAAAGCCACTACTAGCGACCACGCAGTCTGATAGTTTATATATCGATGATGAAATATTAACATTGCAACACATGCCAATACGGCCGCTTTAGTTGACTAAATTGCAATTTTAAATTTCGCACGGAAATATCATGCTAAAACGTCGCAGAATGATGACACGTGCGCGTGATGTCACGCATTGTAGAGGACGTTTTGATCCAGCACCGTTCACAGCTATAAGTCGTCTCTTTTCATCGCATAATTCCACAGTATTCTGGACGTCTGTGTTGCTGAATCTTTTGCAATTTGTTCAATGAATAATGGAGACGTCAAAGAAGAAAGCTGTAGGTGGAAAGCGGTGTATTGTGGCCGCCTTTAGCAACACAAACGCAGCTGGTGTTTCCTTGTTTCCATTCCCGAAAGATGACAGTAAAGCTTTTCTATGGAACAAGCGAACATGGTTCCCTACCACATGTCAACCGGCAGGTTTCGGTGAAAAAATGGTGGTAATAAGTGAATTATATTTATATAGCTCTTTTTCTCTAGTGACTCAAAGCGCTTTACATAGTGAAACCCAATATCTAAGTTACCTTCAAACCAGTGTGGGTGGCACTGGGAGCAGGTGGGTAAAGTGTCTTGCCCAAGGACACAACGGCAGTGACTAGGATGAGCAGAAGCGGGAATCGAACCTGCAACTCTCAAGTTGCTGGCACAGCCGCTCTACCAACCGAGTTAAACCGCCCATAATAAGTCTGCTCTTACCGTAGACATGAGCGGAGAGCTTGCGTCGCTCCTCCTGCACCTGTCAAAGAGGCAGCTGCGACTCTTTTTCCTCCTGCCACAGGCCGCCCCTGACCGTCGGATGCTTCCAATGTGGAGGAGGCATCGGCTGCCTTTGCCTCGTCGAGAAACGTGGCTTCCCTCGGAGACACTGGCGGTCACCACACCTGTGGCCACACCCTTCCGACCTTCAGGTTGTACAGGTACGACAATATAATCTCACTAAAACAGTAGTAACACAATAAGCAGATAAGGGATTTTCCAGATTTATCCTAGTAAATTTGTCTAATAACATCTGAATGGCTACCACTGAATAGTCTTTTTTTTCTTTTTTTTCTAGTCCTTCACTCTCACTTTCCTCATCCACGAATCTTTCATCCTCACTCAAATTAATGGGAAAATCGCCGCTAACAAAACATATACTGAGAAATGTTACCCTCAATTGATAATTTTCAAGCATAAAAATGACTCATACTGCCACTGGACGAGACCAGTATCAGTATCGAGGCCACTGATTGGCTCAGGCTCATGCACCAATACCGACATTAGCATGCTAACTTTTTTAGCCTTTTTTGCAGCCAAACGCTCAAGACTCATATCTTTTTACTTGACACCTGCTAATGTTAGCATTCTACCATGCTAAAGATGAGCATACTAACATTAGCATGGTAACTTTTTTTTGTTGCAGCCGAACACTCAGGACTCATAACTTTGTACTTGACACATGCTAGTGTTAGCATTCTAGCATGCTAACTTTTTTTTAGCCAGTTTTACAGCTGAGCACATCAGTCATATAACTTGGTAATTGACACATGGTAACTGTTAGCATGCTATTATTAGCGTTCTAGGATACTGACGTTAGCATGCAAAGTTTTTTTTTTCCTTTTTTGCAGCCGAACGTTTAAGACTGAAAACTTTGTCCCTGACACATGCTAGTGTTAGCATTCTAGCATGCTAACTTTTTCAGCTAGTTTTACAGCCCAGTACATCAGTCATATAACTTGGTAGATGACACATACTAACTGTTAGCATTATAAGATTAGCATACTAACGTTGGCACGCTAACTTTTTTAGCCTTTTTTGCAGCCAAACGCTCAATACTCATAACTTAGTACTTGACACATGCAAATGTTGGCATTCTAGCATGATAACTTTTTAAAGCCATTTTTACAGCTGAGCCCATCAGTCATATAACTTGGTAATTGAAAATATGAACTGTTAGCATGCGAATATTAGCAAACTAACGTTAGCATGCTAACTTTTTTCCAGCCGAACGCTCAAGACTCATAACTTTGTACTTGACACATGTAGGGATAGCATTCTAGCATCCTAACTTTTTTAGCCAGTTTTACAGCTCATCTCATCAGTCATATAACTTGGTAATTGACACATGCTAACTGCTAGCATGCTATTATTAGCATTCTAGCATACTGACGTTAGCATGCAAAGTTTTTTTCCCTTTTTTGCAGCCGAACGTTTAAGACTCATAACTTTGTACTGACACATGCTAATCTTAGCATTCTAACATGCTAACTTTTTTTTGGGGCCAATTTTGCAGCCAAACTCATGTGAATTGCTACTTAGAACATGCTAATGCCGTCATTCTAGCATGCTAACTTTTTTTTAGCCAGTTTTACAGCCCAGGACATCGGTCATATAACTTGGTAATAGACACATGCTAACTGTTAACATGCTAAGATTATCATACTAACCCTAGCATGCTAACTTTTTTTGCCTTTTTTGCAGCCGAACGCCCAAGACTCATAATTTTGTACTTGACACATAAAGCGTTAGCATTTTAGCATGCTAACTTTTTTTAGCCAGTTTTATAGCTTAGCACATCAGTCATATACATTGGTACCTGACACATGCTATCTGTTAGCATGCAAATATAAGTATTCTAGCATACTGACGTTAGAATGAAAACTTTTTTTTGCCTTTTTTGCAGCCCAACGTTTAAGACTCATAACTTTGTATTGACACATGCTAATCTTAGCATTCTAACATGCTAACTTTTTTTTTTTTTTTTGCCAATTTTGTAGCCAAAGTCATGTGACTTGCTACTTGGAACATGCTAATGCCGGCATTCTAGCATGCTAACTTTTTTTTTTGCCAGTTTTACAGTTGAGCATATCAGTCATATAACTTGGTAATAGACAGATGCTAACTGTTAGCATGCTAAGATTAGCATTATAGCATACTAACGTTAGCAGGCTACTTTTTTTTTTGCAGCCGAACGTGGCTCATAACTTTGTACTTGACATGTGTTATTCTTAGCATTCTAGCATGCTAACTTTTTTTTTGCCAGTTTTACAGTCGAGCATATCAGTCATATAACTTGGTAATAGACGGATGCTAACTGTTAGCATGCTAAGATTAGCATTATAGCATACTAACGTTAGCATGCTACTTTTTTTTTTGCAGCCCAACGTAGCTCATAACTTTGTACTTGACATGTGTTATTCTGAGCATTCTAGCATGCTAACTTTTTTTTGCCAGTTTTACAGTCGAGCATATCAGTCATATAACTTGGTAATAGACAGATGCTAACTGTTAGCATGCTAAGATTAGCATTATAGCATACTAACGTTAGCATGCTACTTTTTTGTTTTGCAGCCGAACGTAGCTCATAACTTTGTACTTGGCATGTGTTATTGTTAGCATTCTAGCATGCTAACTTTTTTTTGCCAGTTTTACAGTCGAGCATATCAGTCATATAACTTGGTAATAGACAGATGCTAACTGTTAGCATGCTAAGATTAGCATTATAGCATACTAATGTTAGCATGCTACTTTTTTTTTTGCAGCCGAACGTGGCTCATAACTTTGTACTTGACATGTGTTATTGTTAGCATTCTAGCATGCTAACTTTTTTTGCCAGTTTTACAGTCGAGCATATCAGTCATATAACTTGGTAATAGACAGATGCTAACTGTTAGCATGCTAAGATTATACATTATAGCATACTAACGTTAGCATACCACTTTTTTTTTTGCAGCCGAACGCAGCTCATAACTTTGTACTTGACGTGTTATTCTAAGCATTCTAGCATGCTAACTTTTTTTTGCCAGTTTTACAGTCGAGCATATCAGTCATATAACTTGGTAATAGACAGATGCTAACTGTTAGCATGCTAAGATTAGCATTATAGCATACTAACGTTAGCATGCTACTTTTTTGTTTTGCAGCCGAACGTAGCTCATAACTTTGTACTTGACATGTGTTATTGTTAGCATTCTAGCATGCTAACTTTTTTTTTAATTTTTGCCAGTTTTACAGCCGAGCTCCTCAGAGTCATATAACTTGGTTAAAATAGAGCCCTGACCTAGACCCAAGTGAGCATCTCTGGAGAGCCATGAAAATGGCCATTTAACCTTGAATCATCCCTAAGAAAACTGTACTGGCTCAAAAGGGGCTTCTACTAAATAGTTAGCAGAGGGTCTGAATATGTGTGATATTTACATTTTAATTCTTTTTAAATTAATTTAGCAAAAATGTCTCCAATTCAGCATCTGTCGGTCAATATGCTGAGTTAAGAAACCAAATGAACCCTGACGTCATGACGTCGCACGCACTGCCCTGTTTACGGAAGTAAAACTGACGTCATGACGTCGCCGGCACTGCCG
>NC_084631.1:41794098-41846598 GCF_033978795.1 Nerophis ophidion
AAAAGCAATGCTTTTACGGCCCGCCCCAACTATTATTGTCCGGGTGGAAATCGGGAGAAATTCGGGTGGGGCACTGAACTTTCGGGAGTCTCCCGGGAAAATTGGGAGGGTTGACGAGTATGAGTATTAGCGGTGAATGTGGTGTTACAGCGGTGGGCCAACTTTGGCCTGCGGGCCAGAGTTTGACACCCATGGTTTAGAGGTTCGGTTCATTTTCGGTACGGCAAGAAAAACATCCATCCATCCATCCGTTTTCTATTGCTTATTCCCTTTTGGGGTCGCGGGGGGCGCTGGCGCCTATCTCAGCTACAATCGGGCGGAAGGCGGGGTACACCCTGGACAAGTCGCCACCTCATCGCAGGGCCAACACAGATAGACAGACAACATTCACACACCAGGGCCAATTTTTTAGTGTTGCCAGTCAACCTATCCCCAGGTGCATGTCTTTGGAAGTGGGAGGAAGCCGGAGTACCCGGAGGGAACCCACGCATTCGCGGGGAGAACATGCAAACTCCACACAGAAAGATCCCGAGCCTGGATTCGAACCCAGGACTGCAGGACCTTCGTATTGTGAGGCAGACGCACTAACCCCTCTGCCACCGTGAAGCCCCGGTAAGAAAAACAACAAAATATAATTTTTTGGGTTATTTATCTACAAAATTTGCCTGCGATGAGGTGGCGACTTGTCCAGGGTGTACCCTGCCTTCCGCCCGAATGTAGCTGAGATAGGCGCCAGCGCCCCCCGCGACCCCGAAAGGGAATAAGCGGTAGAAAATGGATGGATGGATTTACAAAATTTGCTAAATCTTCCACCAAAACTATTTTTCTTAGTGGAATATTTGATGTGAAGTAATGGGAACCTTGGATAGGTCAATAATTCATAATAACATTGATTTTGATTCAATATTATGTTTTGAGCAATGACAGTTTGAAAGAAAAAAACAACAACTTTGTTTCATTAGTCAACATTGCAACTTTTTCTAAATTACATTTAGCCTTTAAGCTTTTTCATTTCACTTTTGTTATGTTTTTGTTTATTTTAATTGTATTTTTTGAATGTGCCGTGGGCTTTTAAAACATTGTCCGTGGGCCGCAAATGGCGTCCGGGGCACACTTTTGACACCCCTGCTATAGATAATAAAAAATTAAATCTGATAATTCTATGGATAAAAAGCAAAGCCTGGCGACGCATGCACGTTTATCATAACTCTCTCGCTCTCTCCGTCTCTGCCCCTCCCTCATGAATGCTGCTGCGTGCACAATTTGTTTTTGTTTTTAACCCCTTCCTAACCCTGAACGTACATTGAAAATACACGCAACCCTAACTTAAAATGCGGGACATGTGAGGCATTTAAGAAACTCCACCCGGACAGCCCCGCAAAGGAGGACATATCCGATGAAAAGAGGACGTATGGTCAGTGTATCGTAGCCCGGTCGCCGCTAGCATGCTGTGTGTCGTGCCTCGTTCTGCATTGTTTACACAACTTGCGGTACGCTACTTAATATGTCCACGTGGAAACTCGTTCGATACCCGTTTCAATACGAATACACATACTGTTACACCCCTAATATACATTTATATGTGTATATATATATCCATCCATCCATTTTCTACCGCTTATTCCCTTTTGGGGTCGCGGGGGGCGCTGGCGCCTATCTCAGCTACAATCGGGCGGAAGGCGGGGTACACCCTGGACAAGTCGCCACCTCATCGCAGGGCCATATATATATATACATATATATACAGTTAAGAAAATAAGTATTTGAACACCCTGCTATTTTGCAAGTTCTCCCACTTAGAAATCATGGCGAGGCCTGAAATTTTCACAGTAGGTACATGTCCACTCTATGGGAGATAACCTAAAAAGAAAAATCCAGAAATCACAATCTATGATTTTTTTAAACAATTTATTTGTGTGATATAGCTGAAAATAAGTATTTAAACACCTGTCTATCAGCTAGAATTCTGACTCTCAAAGACCTGTTAGTCCGCCTTTAAAAGTCCTCCTCCACTCCACTGTATGATCCTGAATCAGATGCACCTGTGTGAGGTCGTCAGCTGCATAAAGACAACCTGTCCACCCCTTACAATCAGTAAGACCCAAACATTCAGCATGGCTAAGAGCAAAGAGCTGTCCAAAGACACCAGAGACAAAATTGTACAACTCCACAAGGATGGAAAGGACTACGGAGAAATTGCCAAGCAGTTTGGTGAAAAAAAGGTCCACTGTTGGAGCAATAATTAGAAAATGGAAGAAGTTAAACATGACGGTCAATCTCAATTGATGCTAAGAAAGGTGAGGAATCAGCCCAGGACTACACGGCAGGACTTGGTCAATGACCTGAAAAGAAATGGGACCACTGTTTCCATGGTGACTGTTGGTAATACACTAAGACGTCATGGTTTGAAATCATGCATGGCGTGGAAGGTTCCCGTGCTTCAACCAGCACATGTTAAGGCCCGTCTTAAGTTTGCCAATGACCATTTGGATCAGGGGTGCCCATTACGTCGATCGCGAGCTACCAGTCGACCGCGGGGGGTGTGTCAGTCGATCTCCAGCCAGGCTTTTAAAAAAAATAGACCTAAAAATGAGTGATCATCAATCTTCACCAAGACGTCACTTAAATGACATTCACGGTACCGGAGGGTCTTGTGAGATGACGCTGGCTGCTGCAAGATCATTATTATGAAAATATGACCGAGAGGAAGGCGAGAAACACTTTTTATTTCAACAGACTCTCGCGCCGTACCTTCCGTCAAAACTCTAAAGGCCGACTGCACATTTCCTATCTTCACAATAAAAGCCCTGCTTCATGCTGCCTGCGCTAACTAAATACAGAGTCTCGGAAAACTGGCGTGCACAAGCGATCCCTCAGAAAGCTGGCGTGCACATCACTTGTGCACGCCAGCTTTCCGAGACTCTTATTTTGTTAGCGCAGGCAGCATGAAGCAGGGCTTTTATTGTGAAGATAGGAAACGTGCAGTCGGCCTTTAGAGTTTTGACGGAAGGGACGGCGCAAAAGTCTGTTGAAATAAAAAGTGTTTCTCGCCTTCCTCTCTGTCATTTTTTCATAATAATGAACTGGCAGCAGCCAGCGTCATCTCACAAGACCCTCGGGTGCCGTGAATGTCAATCAAGCAAGCTACGGAATGTTTTTCTTGTAAAGTGTATGGAAGCTGGATGAATTAGATGCCAAAAACCAACCACTTTCATGTGGTATTGTACAGAAAGGACCACTTTTTTTCTCCTCCATTCGAAAATGTGGGCGTTATCATCATTACTGTCTGATTCCAATCAATGCAAGTCATCAGAATCAGGTAATACACCAACTTATATTCTTGTCTTTGTGAAAGAAAGACATCTATATGTGTTACACATGCTTGTATTATCATTAAACACATTTAACTTGTTTACAAAAATGTCTCTTTCATAAATAAATAAATATAAATGATGTATATAAATGAGGTAGATCCCCTCGAGTTGGTCAATTGAAAAGTAGCTCGCCTGCAGAAAAAGTGTGAGCACCCCTGATTTGGATGATCCAGAGGAGTCATGGGAGTAAGTTGTGTGGACAGATGAGACCGAAATTGACCTTTTTGGTCATAATTCCACCATGCATGTTTGGAGGAAGAAGAATGATGCGTACCATCCCAAGAACACCATGCCTACTGTGAAGCATGGGGGTGGTAGCATCATGATTTGGGGGTGTTTTTCTGCTCATGGGACAGGACGACTGTACTGTATTAAGGAGAGGATGCCTGGAGCCATGTATTGTGAGATTTTGGCCAAAAACCTCCTTCCCTCAGTCAGATCATTGAAGATGAGTCGTGGCTGGATCTTCCAACAGGACAATAACCCAAAGCACACAGCAAGGAAAATCAAAAAGTGGCTTCGTAAGAACCATATCAAGGTTCTGGAGTGGCCTAACCAGTCTCCAGACCTAAGTCAATCAATCAATGTTTACTAATATAGCCCTAAATCACTAGTGTCTCAAAGGGCTGCACAAACCACTACGACATCCTCGGTAGGCCCACATAAGGGCAAGGAAAAACTCACACCCAGTGGGACGTCGGTGCCAATGATGACTATGAGAACCTTGGAGAGGAGGAAAGCAATGGATGTGGAGCGGGTCTAACATGATACTGTGAAAGTTCAATCCACAATGGATCCAACACAGTCGCAAGAGTCCAGTCCAAATCAGATCCAACACCCAATTGAAAATCTTTGAAAGTCTGTGTTACTCAGTGACAGCCCAGAAACCGGATTGATCTAGTCAGGTGAAGAACTACAGGAAGCGTTTGACCTCTGTAATTGCAAACAAAGGCTACTCTACCAAATATTAATATTAGTGTTCAAATACTTATTTTCAGCTTCATCACACAAATAAATTGTTTAAAAAAATCATAGATTGTGAGTTCTAGATTTTTCTTTTTAGGTTCTCTCTCATACAGTGGACATGCACCTACTGTGAAAATTTCAGACCCCTCCATGATTTCTAAGTGGGAAAACTTGCAAAATAGCAGGGTGCTCAAATACTTATTTTCTTCACTGTATATATTATTCCATCCATCCATCCATTTTCTACCGCTTATTCCCTTTTGGGGTGGCGGGGGGCGCTGGCGCCTATCTCAGCTACAATCGGGCAGAAGGCGGGGTACACCCTGGACAAGTCGCCAGTATATATTATTCCTTGCTCACTAATTGACTGAAAGAGTGCACACCGTGTCCCATTATCCATGGAAAAAATGCATTTTTAGACAATATGATTTGCCTGAGTGGCTAGTAGACCCTGAGAGTAACAAGCGGTAGAAAATTGATAAAAAAGGACAGATTAACAAGAATAATAATAAAAATAAAAAAAATGTTTTTAACTTGGGACTTCTCACGGGACGGATTTTGGACGCTAACTAGAAATCACTTTGAAAAGACATCTATGTATAATCAACCCTGTATCAAGGTCTTGTGTCTAACTGGAATTCACCTGCACTTGAAAGGCCTGCCGTCTCTGCATCCTGTGGTCCAGACCAAAAACACCCTTTACCATGAATTGATGAAGGTGGACCCCGACTTAAACAAGTTGAAAAAGTTATTGGGCTGTTACCATTTAGTGGTCAATTGTACGGAATATGTACTGTACTGTGCAATCTACTAATACAAGTGTCAATCAATCAGTTTTCTAAACTGGACTTTCAATCGAAGCAGGAGGTAATAAAGGAAGATCTCCATCGAGACAGAGAGACCATAATAACATTTTTTTTTAATTAAATATGCTTTTCATGATGTATCCTTACATCAAACTCAAATTTATAAGCGCAGGCCTAAATTTACCGCATGCCTTCGGTAAACGCCGGAGTGAGAAGAGGTTTTAAATTAATTAGCGCCCCGGCGGCAATTCAAGGAAATACGGTATATTTGAAAGAATCCCCTTATAGCAGCTCATTAACATAATGTGACATCATCCTGTTAACTAGAAAGTATAACAACAAGCGGTAGAAAATGGATAAAAAAGGACAGATTAAAAAGAATAATAATTAAAAAAAAATCATTTGTTTTAACTTGGGACTTCTCACGGGACGTATTTTGGACGCTAACTAGAAATCACTTTGAAAAAACATCTATGTGTAATCAACCCTGTATCAAGGTCTTGTGTCTAACTGGAATTCACCTGCACTTGAAAGGCCTGCCGTCTCTGCATCCTGTGGTCCAGACCAAACACACCCTTTACCATGAATTGATTAACGTGGACCCCGACTTAAACAAGTTGAAAAACTTATTGGGGTGTTACCATTTAGTGGTCAATTGTACGGAATACGTACTGTACTGTGCAATCTACTAATACAAGTGTCAATCAATCAATCAATCAATCAATCAATCAATCAATCAATCAAACCCACACCAAAACCTAAGTCAGCTGCTATTTTAACTGTAGGCCCAGCATCTTTGCAATAAGTGGTATGGTACCACCTTATTCATACAGTACCAGCAACCATGGCAACTATTAAACGACAGTAGAGTAGCAGGCCTAAGTAGTCATTAAAGACCAGGCAGAGGTTTTATTTTAAAAGGATTTTTAATATATTTGGCCACTGTCACATTCCACACAGTTCGAAAAGTATCAATCAATCAATCAATGTTTATTTATATAGCCCCAAATCACAAATGTCTCAAAGGACTGCACAAATCATTACGACTACAACATCCTCGGAAGAACCCACAAAAGGGCAAGGAAAACTCACACCCAGTGGGCAGGGAGAAGTCACATCCAGTGGGACGCCAGTGACAATGCTGACTATGAGAAACCTTGGAGAGGACCTCGGATGTGGGCAACCCCCCCCCCCCCTCTAGGAGACCGAAAGCAATGGATGTCACTATGGATCAGTGTTTTTCAACCCCCCCCCCTCTAGGGGACAGAAATCAATGGATGTCGAGCGGGTCTAACATGATACTGTGAAAGTTCAATCCATAGTGGCTCCAACACAGCCGCGAGAGTTCAGTTCAAGCGGATCCAAGACAGCAGTGAGAGTCCCGTCCACAGGAAACCATCTCAAGCGGAGGCGGATCAGCAGCGTAGAGATGTCCCCAACCGATACACAGGCGAGCGGTCCATCCTGGGTCTCGACTCTGGACAGCCAGTACTTCATCCATGGTCATCGGACCGGACCCCCTCCACAAGGCAGGGGGGGGGGCATAGGAGAAAGAAAAGAAGTGGCAGATCAACTGGTCTAAAAAGGAAGTCTATTTAAAGGCTAGAGTATACAGATGAGTTTTAAGGTGAGACTTAAATGCTTCTACTGAGGTAGCATCTCGAACTGTTGCCGGGAGTGCATTCCAGAGTACTGGAGCCCGAACGGGAAACGCTCTATAGCCCGCAGACTTTTTTTGGGCTCTAGGAATCACTAATAAGCCGGAGTCGTTTGAACGCAGATTTCTTGCCGGGACATATGGTACAATACAATCGGCAAGATAGGATGGAGCTAGACCGTGTAGTATTTTATACGTAAGTAGTAAAACCTTAAAGTCACATTTTAAGTGCACAGGAAGCCAGTGCAGGTGAGCCAGTATAGGTATATATGTGTGTATATATGTATATAAAGGTATATACAGTATAGGTATATATGTATGTATATATGTATATAAAGGTATATACAGTATAGGTATATATGTATGTATATATGTATATAAAGGTATATACAGTACAGGTATATATGTATGTATATATGTATATAAAGGTATATACAGTATAGGTATATATGTATGTATATATGTATATAAAGGTATATACAGTATAGGTATATATGTATGTATATATGTATATAAAGGTATATACAGTACAGGTATATATGTATGTATATATGTATATAAAGGTATATACAGTATAGGTATATATGTATGTATATATGTATATAAAGGTATATACAGTATAAGTATATATGTATGTATATATGTATATAAAGGTATATGCAGTACAGGCGTAATATGATCAAACTTTCTTGTTCTTGTCAAAAGTCTAGCAGCCACATTTTGTACCAACTGTAATATTTTAATGCTAGACATGGGGAGACCCGAAAATAATACGTTACAGTAATCGAGACGAGACGTAACAAACGCATGGATAATGATCTCGGCGTCTTTAGTGGACAAAATGGAGCGAATTTTAGCGATATTACGGAGATGAAAGAAGGCCGTTTTAGTAACGCTTTTAATGTGTGACTCAAAGGAGAGAGTTGGGTCGAAGATAATACCCAGATTCTTTACCGAGTCACCTTGTTTTATTATTTGGTTGTCAAATGTTAAAGTTGTATTATTAAATAGAGGTCGGTGTCTAGCAGGACCGATAATCAGCATTTCCGTTTTTTGGGCGTTAAGTTGCAAAAAGTTAGCGGACATCCATTGTTTAATTTCATTAAGACATGTTTTCAACTGACTACAATCCGGCGTGTTGGTCAGCTTTAGGGGCATGTAGAGTTGGGTGTCATCAGCATAACAGTGAAAGCTAACACCGTAACACTGTGTTTAATTAATTCAGTGATTTGTTTGCGTACCAGCAGATGGCGCCCGTGTGCCACTGTTTGAGACTCGGTGCTAAAAGTCTGTTTTGTTTTGTGTACATTTGACATTTGTGTCGTTGACTGGAAGCATCAGAATGACCCGTGCAGCGTTTCTCCCGCCATCGATCAGAAAAGGCGGGGTCAATGTAAACTCATACATCATCGTCATCATCATCCCGCCCGCCTCTCCGAAAGAAAAATCCGCGGCTGCTCGGCGCAATCAAAACCTTGGTCTTTGTAGACCTCAAAGCGGTCGGGCCAGAAGCGGCGATCAATAAGGAATAAAAGGGAAGAAGGCGTTGAAACGGGTGGTTGACTTGAGTCTTTCTTTGAGCAGAGCACGCTGATTCTTCTAATGGGAAAAATGACAAACACTCCATTGAATCTCTCCAAGTCCTTCTTGTTATTATTATGTAAAAGACAGCAGGGAAACAATTACCCAATGTTATTGAGACTTCATTTCCATTGCAAAAGTAGGAGTGAACTCAGCGTCACCTCAGCGACAGATGTTTTCTCTTTACCGACACGGAAAACATACGCCTGAGGGATTTATATTTCACATGCTAATTATGCATGTGTCCATAACTCATATTTCACTGGATGCTCTTCTGCTTTAGAACACTTTTAGGCTACGTCCAATTTGGATTTTTTATTGTCAAATCCCATTTATTTAGTAGCCGTTCACATGACTAAAAAATGTGATTTCTAACGCGAATTGACGTCTCGCGCACTGCAATGTTTACGAAAGTAAACATGACGTCACGTGCAATGCACTGCAGTGTTTACGGAAGTAAACATGCCGTCATGACGTCGCGCGCACTGCAGTGTTTAGGGAAGTAAACATGCTGTCATGACGTCGCACGCACTGCAGTGTTTACGGAATTAAACATGCCGTCATGACGTCGCGCGCACTGCAGTGTTTACGGAATTAAACATGGCGTCATGACGTCGCGCGCACTGCAGTGTTTACGAAAGTAAACATGACGTCGCACACACTGCAGTGTTTACAGAAGTAAACATGGCGTCATGACGTCGCGCGCACTGCAGTGTTTACGAAAGTAAACATGACGTCGCACACACTGCAGTGTTTACGGAAGTAAACATGGCGTCATGACGTCGCGCGCACTGCAGTGTTTACGGAAGTAAACATGACGTCACGTGCAACGCACTGCAATGTTTACGTAAGTAAACATGGCGTTACGACGTCGCACGCACTGCAGTGTTTACGAAAGTAAACATGACGTCGCACGCACTGCAGTGTTTACGGAATTAAACATGGCGTCATGACGTCGAACGCACTGCAGTGTTTACGAAAGTAAACATGACGTCGCACGCACTGCAGTGTTTACGGAAGTAAACATGGCGTCATGAAGTCGCGCGCACTGCAGTGTTTACGAAAGTAAACATGACGTCGCGCGCACTGCGGTGTTTACGGAAGTAAACATGGCGTCATGACGTCGCGCGCACTGCAGTGTTTACGGAAGTAAACATGACGTCACGTTCGACGCACTGCAATGTTTACGTAAGTAAACATGGCGTTACGACGTCGCACACACTGCAGTGTTTACGAAAGTAAACATGACGTCGCACGCACTGCAGTGTTTACGTAAGTAAACATGGCGTCATGACGTCGCACGCACTGCAGTGTTTACGGAATTAAACATGGCGTCATGACGTCGCGCGCACTGCAGTGTTTACGAAAGTAAACATGACGTCGCACACACTGCAGTGTTTACAGAAGTAAACATGGCGTCATGACGTCGCGCGCACTGCAGTGTTTACGAAAGTAAACATGACGTCGCACACACTGCAGTGTTTACGGAAGTAAACATGGCGTCATGACGTCGCGCGCACTGCAGTGTTTACGGAAGTAAACATGACGTCACGTGCAACGCACTGCAATGTTTACGTAAGTAAACATGGTGTTACGACGTCGCACGCACTGCAGTGTTTACGAAAGTAAACATGACGTCGCACGCACTGCAGTGTTTACGGAATTAAACATGGCGTCATGACGTCGCACGCACTGCAGTGTTTACGAAAGTAAACATGACGTCGCACGCACTGCAGTGTTTACGGAAGTAAACATGGCGTCATGAAGTCGCGCGCACTGCAGTGTTTACGAAAGTAAACATGACGTCGCTCGCACTGCGGTGTTTACGGAAGTAAACATGGCGTCATGACGTCGCGCGCACTGCAGTGTTTACGGAGGTAAACATGACGTCACGTTCAACGCACTGCAATGTTTACGTAAGTAAACATGGCGTTACGACGTCGCACGCACTGCAGTGTTTACGAAAGTAAACATGACGTCGCACGCACTGCAGTGTTTACGAAAGTAAACATGACGTCGCACGCACTGCAGTGTTTACGTAAGTAAACATGGCGTCATGACGTCGCGCGCACTGCAGTGTTTACGAAAGTAAACATGACGTCGCACGCACTGCAGTGTTTACGGAATTAAACATGCCGTCATGACGTCGCGCGCACTGCAGTGTTTACGGAATTAAACATGGCGTCATGACGTCGCGCGCACTGCAGTGTTTACGAAAGTAAACATGACGTCGCACACACTGCAGTGTTTACAGAAGTAAACATGGCGTCATGACGTCGCGCGCACTGCAGTGTTTACGAAAGTAAACATGACGTCGCACACACTGCAGTGTTTACGGAAGTAAACATGGCGTCATGACGTCGCGCGCACTGCAGTGTTTACGGAAGTAAACATGACGTCGCACGCACTGCAGTGTTTACGGAATTAAACATGCCGTCATGACGTCGCGCGCACTGCAGTGTTTACGGAATTAAACATGGCGTCATGACGTCGCGCGCACTGCAGTGTTTACGAAAGTAAACATGACGTCGCACGCACTGCAGTGTTTACGGAATTAAACATGGTGTCATGACGTCGCACGCACTGCAGTGTTTTCGTAAGTAAACATGGCATCATGACGTCGCGCGCACTGCAATGTTTACGAAAGTAAACATGACGTCGCACGCACTGCAGTGTTTACGGAATTAAACATGGCGTCACAACGTGGCGCGCTCTGCACTGCAGTATACATGAAGTCATGACATCACGCGCACTGCAGTGTTTACGGAAGTAAACATGGTGTTATGACATCGCACGCACTGCAGTGTTTACAGACTTAAACATGATGTCATGACGTTGCGCGCACCGCTGTGTGTATGGAATTGAACATGGTGTCATGACGCTGCATGCACTGCAGTGTTTACGGAAGTAAACATGCCATCAAGGCGTCGCACGCACTGCCATGTTTACGTAAACACGGCGCCATGACTTCGCGCGCACTGCCGACGACCACTCTTGTCGGTCTGAGAACTGGCTGAAAAGTTGTATTTTTAGGTGAATATTTCAATGGGACATAAATTGGATTAGGAGGGGTCGTGTTCGTAAAGAATGTCCTGTGCAATCCAAAATATTGGACTATGTAAAAAAAAGTGTAATTCAATAAAAAAGATGATTAAAATATTTTTCATTAATTATTCCATCCATCCATTTTCTACTGCTTGTCCCTATTTGTTTAGATTGAACATAACTTTGAAATAGGATAAACAAATGAATGTGACGTAAGGTAAACGCCATCAGTGTGTGAATGGGTGAATGTGGAAATAGTGTCGAAGTGCTTTAAGTTCCTTAAAAAGGTAGAAAAGTGCTCGACAAGTATAACCTATTTACCGTATTTCCTTGAATTGCCGCCGAGTATATATTATGCGTCTGCCTAGAATTACTGCCGGGTCGAACTCGTTTCGCAAAATAATTAGCGCATGCTTAGCAATACCGCCGGCTCAAGATTAACGCCGGGTCAAACTCGTTTCGCAAAATATTATTTTTATTAGCGCATGTCTAGAATTTCGGCCGGGTCAAACTCGTTTCGCAAAATAATTAGCATATGCCTAGAATTTCCACCGGGTCAAACTCGTCACGTCACGAGTGACACTTCACCTGTCATCATTTTCCAAATGGAGGAGGCTGATTTCAATCATTTGAAATCGCATAAAGGGAAGAAGATTAAGAGCTATTCAGTAGGATTTAAGGTCCAAGCTATTGAATATGCTAAAAAGAACAGTAAGCAGCTATGTTTTATTAATATACCGTAGCTGCGTGTGTCAAATATGTGTCATTAAATGACTCCCGCCTCCTGGTGGTAGAGGGCGCTAGTGATCCTTCTTGCGACTACTCGGCTGCAGAAGAAGTGACAACAAGCAGCGATCGTTTATTTTTTCCTCTCGCTTGCACTTTTAACATGGAGGATTACATATCTAAAATAAAACAGTTTTCTAAACTGGACTTTCAATCGAAGCAGGAGGTAATAAAGGAAGATCTCTATCGAGACAGAGAGACTTTTAAAACTGAAGGAAGATAAGGAAGACTCCTATAAACAAGTTATCGATGCTTTTGATCAGAAGGAGCTGCGCATGGACTTCATTTATAAGTAAATGTAAGACCATAATAACGTTTTTTTTATTAAATGTGCTTTTCATGATGGTATCCTTACATCACACTCTAATTTATAAGTGCAGGCCTGAATTTACCACATGCCTTTGGTAAACGGCGGAGTGAGAAGAGGTTTTAAATGAATTCAAGGAAATACGTTAAACAAATCCTGCATGAATTGAAGACAATATCGATGCAGTGAGTGTGCTGCTGACCTGGGATCCACAGTCCTGATCTTTCAGAGGAGGTGTGCATAATGTGGGACTTGAAGGATGAATCAATGTGGCATGAAGAAGAGAATTTCCAGCCCATTTCCCCCCTCTGATTACCCCCACACATACACTCCCTAATAGCGTGTTGTGTGCCATCAATCTCGTTTTTTTCTGCTTTTACCACAGCAGCATGGCACTTACTGCAGCATATGTCTTACGCATTCAAGAAAAAAAAAAAGCAGCACAGCGTGGCGGATTTGTCCGTCACGTTCCATTGATCTGCTCTGTCAAACAGGTCTTGGCTTTAGGGACTAGTACCGACTTCACGACCTTTATAGGTAACCACCCAATTCCAGGTGCCGTTTGCCATTAAATCCAACGCTATCACATTTCCATACTTTTGCATCGTGTCACACCTGGTTAGAGCCTTCGCACGGCTCGAGCACTCGGCGCGGATACAAGCAGCAAAGCAACGAGTCAGGCCAAGCAGAGCGGACTCGGTCGGACTACTTCCAAGTGATCTTGCAATTTTACGTGCCAACAAAGCCAGAAATGACTGTAAAGCTTGACTTTTTGAAAATGTACTCGCTCTAGACATTAGATCAGCTACTGATTAGCATTAGCAATTTTACATGGCGATTTCAACACCTCCATACTTAGTAATGAAAACTACAAGTAAGACGCACAGCTGGTAAAAGTAAGTAATAAGTACAATACTTACTGTATAAACACTTTGTAGGTCTCAACAAAACAACTGGAACATTCAACTTAATGACAAAGATTTAAGTTTACTCTACAATACTTGGAAATGGTACTCAAAAGTACTCACTCTAGACATTGGACGACCTACTGATTAGCATTAGCGATTTTACATGGGAATTTCAACACCTCCAAATTTGGTAATGAAAACTACAAGTAAGATGTGGTAAAAGAGAGTAATAAGCACAATACTTACTGTATAAACACTTTGTAGGTTTCAACAAAAAACTGGAACATTCAACTTAATGACAAAGATTTATGTCAACTGTACAATACTTGCAAATGGTACTCAAAAGTACTCGCTCTAGACGTTAGATGAGCTACTGATTAGCATTAGCGATTTTACTGTACTTGGGGATTTCAATACCTCCAAATTTGGTAATGAAAACTACAAGTAAGATTTGGTAAAAGCGAGTAATAAGTACAATACTTACTGTTTAAACACCTTGTAGGTTTCAACCAAAAACTGGAACATTCAACTTGCAGACAAAAATTTATGTCAACTGTACAATACTTGCAAGTGGTACTCAAAAGTATTTGCTCTAGACATTAGATGACTGACTGATTAGCATTAGCGATTTTACATGGCAATTTCAACACCTCCAAATTTGGTAATGAAAATTACAAGTAAAATGTGGTAAAAGCGAGTAATAAGTACAATACTTACTGTTTAAACACCTTGTAGGTTTCAACCAAAAACTGGAACATTCAACTTGAAGACAAAGATTTATGTCAACTGTACAATACTTGCAAATGGTACTCAAAAGTACTCGCTCTAGACATTATATGAGCTACTGATTAGCATTAGCGATTTTACATGGCAATTTCAACACCTCCAAATTTGGTAATGAAAACTACACATAAGACGCACAGCTGGTAAAAGTAAGTAATAAGTACAATACTTACTGTATAAACACTTTGTAGGTTTCAACAAAAAACTGGAACATTCAACTTAATGACAAAGATTTATGTCAACTGTACAATACTTGGAAATGGTACTCAAAAGTACTCGCTCTAGACATTCGATCAGCTACTGATTAGCATTAGCGATTTTACATGGCGATTTCCACACCTCCATACTTAGTAATGAAAACTACAAGTAAGACGCACAGCTGGTAAAAGTAAGTAATAAGTACAATACTTACTGTATCAATACTTTGTAAGTCTCAACAAAACAACTGGAACATTCAACTTAATGGAAAATATTTAAGTTTACACCACAATACTTAAAAATGGTACTCAAAAGTACTTGCGCTACACATTAGATGACCGACTGATTAGCATTAGCGATTTTACATGGCAATTTCAACACCTCCAAATTTGGTAATGAAAACTACAAGTAAGATGTGGTAAAAGCGAGTAATAAGCACAATACTTACTGTATAAACACTTTGTAGGTTTCAACAAAACAACTGGAACATTCAACTTAATGACAAAGATTGATGTCAACTGTACAATACTTGCAAATGGTACTCAAAAGTACTCGCTCTAGACATTAGATGAGCTACTGATTAGCATTAGCGATTTTACTTGGGGATTTCAATACCTCCAAATTTGGTAATGAAAACTACACCTAAGATGCACAGCTGGTAAAAGTAAGTAATAAGTACAATACTTACTGTATAAACACTTTGTAGGTCTCAACAAAACAACTTGAACATTCAACTTAATTACAAAGATTTACGTTTACTCTACAATACTTGGAAATGGTACTCAAAAGTACTTGCGCTAGACATTAGATGAGCTATTGATTAGCATTAGCGATTTTACATGGCAATTTCAACACCTCCAAATTTGGTAATCCATCCATCCATCCATCATCTTCCGCTTATCCGAGGTCGGGTCGCGGGGGCAACAGCCTAAGCAGGGAAACCCAGACTTCCCTCTCCCCAGCCACTTCGTCTAGCTCTTCCCGGGGGATCCCGAGGCGTTCCCAGGCCAGCCGGGAGACATAGTCTTCCCAACGTGTCCTGGGTCTTCCCCGTGGCCTCCTACCGGTTGGACGTGCCCTAAACACCTCCCTAGGGAGGCGTTCGGGTGGCATCCTGACCAGATGCCCGAACCACCTCATCTGGCTCCTCTCCATGTGGAGGAGCAGCGGCTTTACTTTGAGTTCCTCCCGGATGGCAGAGCTTCTCACCCTATCTCTAAGGGAGAGCCCCGCCATCCGGCGGAGGAAACTCATTTCGGCCGCTTGTACCCGTGATCTTATCCTTTCGGTCATGACCCAAAGCTCATGACCATAGGTGAGGATGGGAACGTAGATCGACCGGTAAATTGAGAGCTTTGCCTTCCAGCTCAGCTCTTTCTTCACCACAACGGATCGGTACAACGTCCGCATTACTGAAGACGCCGCACCAATCCGCCTGTCGATCTCACGATCCATTCTTCCCTCACTCGTGAACAAGACTCCTAGGTACTTGAACTCCTCCACTTGGGGCAGGGTCTCCTCCCCAACCCGGAGATGGCACTCCACCCTTTTCCGGGCGAGAACCATGGACTCGGACTTGGAGGTGCTGATTCTCATTCCGGTCGCTTCACACTCGGCTGCGAACCGATCCAGCGAGAGCTGAAGATCCCGGTCAGATGAAGCCATCAGGACCACATCATCTGCAAAAAGCAGAGACCTAATCCTGCGGTTACCAAACCGGAACCCCTCAACGCCTTGACTGCGCCTAGAAATTCTGTCCATAAAAGTTATGAACAGAATCGGTGACAAAGGACAGCCTTGGCGGAGTCCAACCCTCACTGGAAATGTGTTCGACTTACTGCCGGCAATGCGAACCAAGCTCTGGCACTGATCGTACAGGGAACGGACCGCCACAATAAGACAGTCCGATACCCCATACTCTCTGAGCACTCCCCACAGGACTTCCCGAGGGACACGGTCGAATGCCTTCTCCAAGTCCACAAAGCACATGTAGACTGGTTGGGCAAACTCCCATGCACCCTCAAGAACTCTGCCGAGAGTATAGAGCTGGTCCACAGTTCCACGACCAGGACGAAAACCACACTGTTCCTCCTGAATCCGAGGTTCGACTATCCGACGTAGCCTCCTCTCCAGTACACCTGAATAAACCTTACCGGGAAGGCTGAGGAGTGTGATCCCACGATAGTTGGAACACACCCTCCGGTCCCCCTTCTTAAAGAGAGGAACCACCACCCCGGTCTGCCAATCCAGAGGTACCGCCCCCGATGTCCACGCGATGCTGCAAAGTCTTGTCAACCAAGACAGCCCCACAGCATCCAGAGCCTTAAGGAACTCCGGGCGGATCTCGTCCACCCCTGGGGCCTTGCCACCGAGGAGCTTTTTAACTACCTCAGCGACCTCAGCCCCAGAAATAGGAGAGTCCACCACAGATTCCCCAGGCACTGCTTCCTCATAGGAAGACGTGTTGGTGGGATTGAGGAGGTCTTCGAAGTATTCCTTCCACCTATCCACAACATCCGCAGTCGAGGTCAGCAGAACACCATCCGCACCATACACGGTGTTGATAGTGCACTGCTTCCCCTTCCTGAGGCGGCGGACGGTGGTCCAGAATCGCTTCGAAGCCGTCCGGAAGTCGTTTTCCATGGCTTCCCCGAACTCTTCCCATGTCCGAGTTTTTGCCTCCGCGACCGCTGAAGCTGCACACCGCTTGGCCTGTCGGTACCTGTCCACTGCCTCCGGAGTCCTATGAGCCAAAAGGACCCGATAGGACTCCTTCTTCAGCTTGACGGCATCCCTCACCGCTGGTGTCCACCAAGGGGTTTTAGGATTGCCGCCCCGACAGGCACCAACTACCTTGCGGCCACAGCTCCGATCTGCCGCCTCGACAATAGAGGTGCGGAACATGGTCCACTCGGACTCAATGTCCAGCACCTCCCTCGTGACATGTTCAAAGTTCTTCCGGAGGTGGGAATTGAAACTTTGTCTGACAGGAGACTCTGCCAGACGTTCCCAGCAGACCCTCACAATGCGTTTGGGCCTCCCAGGTCTGTCCGGCATCCTCCCCCACCATCGCAGCCAACTCACCACCAGGTGGTGATCGGTAGAAAGCTCCGCCCCTCTCTTCACCCGAGTGTCCAAAACATGAGGCCGCAAATCCGATGACACAACTACAAAGTCGATCATGGAACTGCGGCCTAGGGTGTCCTGGTGCCAAGTGCACATATGGACACCCTTATGTTTGAACATGGTGTTTGTTATCGACAAACTGTGACGAGCACAAAAGTCCAATAACAAAACACCACTCGGGTTCAGATCCGGGCGGCCATTCTTCCCAATCACGCCTCTCCAGGTTTCACTGTCGTTGCCAACGTGAGCGTTGAAGTCTCCCAATAGGACAAGGGAATCACCCGGGGGAGCACTTTCCAGTACTCCCTCGAGTGTTCCCAAAAAGGGTGGGTACTCTGAACTGCTGTTTGGTGCATAAGCACAAACAACAGTCAGGACCCGTCCCCCCACCCGAAAGCGGAGGGAGGCTACCCTTTCGTCCACCGGGTTGAACTCCAACGTACAGGCTTTGAGCCGGGGGGAAACAAGAATTGCCACCCCGGCCCGTCGCCTCTCACTGCCGGCAACGCCAGAGTGGAAGAGGGTCCAATCCCTCTCGAGAGAAGTGGTTCCAGAGCCCTTGCTGTGCGTCGAAGTGAGTCCGACTATATCCAGCCGGAATTTCTCGACTTCGCGCACTAGCTCAGGCTCTTTCCCCCCCAGTGACGTGACGTTCCACGTCCCAAGAGCTAGCTTCTGTAGCCGAGGATCGGACCGCCAAGTGCCCTGCCTTCGGCTGTCGCCCAGCTCACAATGCACCCGACCTCTATGGCCCCTGCTATGGGTGGTGAGCCCATTGGAGGGGTGACACATGTTGCCTCTTCGGGCTGTGCCCGGCCGGGCCCCATGGGAACAGGCCCGGCCACCAGGCGCTCGCCATCGTGCCCCACCTCCGGGCCTGGCTCCAGAGGGGGGCCCCGGTGACCCGCGTCCGGGCGAGGGAAATCTGGGTCCATGGTTTTTCATCTTCATAAAGGTCTTCGAGCTGCTCTTTGTCTGACCCCTCACCTAGAACCTGTTTGCCTTGGGAGACCCTACCAGGGGGCTTTATGCCCCCGGACAACATAGCTCCTAGGATCATTGGGACACGCAAACTCCTCTACCACGATAAGGTTGCAGCTCAGAGAGGAGTTTGGTAATGAAAACTACAATTAAGATGTGGTAAAAGCGAGTAATAAGTACAATACTTACTGTTTAAACACTTTTTGCAGGATTCAACCAAAAACTGGAACATTCAACTTAATGACAAAGATTGATGTCAACTGTACAATACTTGCAAATGGTACTCAAAAGTACTTGCTCTAGACAGTAGATGAGCTACTGATTAGCATTAGCGATTTTACTTGGGGATTTCAATACCTCCAAATTTGGTAATGAAAACTACACCTAAGATGCACAGCTGGTAAAAGTAAGTAATAAGTACAATACTTACTGTATAAACACTTTGTAGGTCTCAACAAAACAACTTGAACATTCAACTTAATGACAAAGATTTAAGTTTACTCTACAATACTTGGAAATGGTACTCAAAAGTACTCACTCTAGACATTGGACGACCTACTGATTAGCATTAGCGATTTTACATGGGAATTTCAACACCTCCAAATTTGGTAATGAAAACTACAAGTAAGATGTGGTAAAAGCGAGTAATAAGCACAATACTTACTGTTTAAACACTTTGTAGGTTTCAACCAAAAACTGGAACATTCAACTTAATGACAAAGATTTATGTCAACTGTACAATACTTGCAAATGGTACTCAAAAGTACTCGCTCTAGACATTAGATGAGCTACTGATTAGCATTAGCGATTTTACTTGGGGATTTCAATACCTCCAAATTTGGTAATGAAAACTACACCTAAGATGCACAGCTGGTAAAAGTAAGTAATAAGTACAATACTTACTGTATAAACACTTTGTAGGTCTCAACAAAACAACTTGAACATTCAACTTAATTACAAAGATTTACGTTTACTCTACAATACTTGGAAATGGTACTCAAAAGTACTTGCGCTAGACATTAGATGAGCTATTGATTAGCATTAGCGATTTTACATGGCAATTTCAACACCTCCAAATTTGGTAATGAAAACTACAAGTAAGATGTGGTAAAAGCGAGTAATAAGCACAATACTTACTGTATAAACACTTTGTAGGTTTCAACAAAAAACTGGAACATTCAACTTAATGACAAAGATTTATGTCAACTGTACAATACTTGGAAATGGTACTCAAAAGTACTCGCTCTAGACATTAGATCAGCTACTGATTAGCATTAGCGATTTTACTTGGGGATTTCAATACCTCCAAATTTGGTAATGAAAACTACACCTAAGATGCACAGCTGGTAAAAGTAAGTAATAAGTACAATACTTACTGTATAAACACTTTGTAGGTCTCAACAAAACAACTTGAACATTCAACTTAATTACAAAGATTTACGTTTACTCTACAATACTTGGAAATGGTACTCAAAAGTACTTGCGCTAGACATTAGATGAGCTATTGATTAGCATTAGCGATTTTACATGGCAATTTCAACACCTCCAAATTTGGTAATGAAAACTACAATAAGATTTGGTAAAAGTGTGTAATAAGCACAATACTTACTGTATAAACACTTTGTAGGTCTCAACAAAACAACTTGAACACTCAACTTAATGACAAAGATTTAAGTTTACTCTACAATACTTGAAAATGGTACTCAAAAGTACTCACTCTAGACATTGGACGACCTACTGATTAGCATTAGCGATTTTACATGGGAATTTCAACACCTCCAAATTTGGTAATGAAAACTACAAGTAAGATGTGGTAAAAGCGAGTAATAAGCGCAATACTTACTGTTTAAACACTTTGTAGGTTTCAACCAAAAACTGGAACATTCAACTTAATGACAAAGATTTATGTCAACTGTACAATACTTGAAAATGGTACTCAAAAGTATTTGCTCTCGGCCATTGGTGTCAAACTCTGGCCTGGGGGCCAAATTTGGCCCTCCGTACAATTTAATTTGGCCCTTGAGGCACTATCAAATGAACATTAGAGCTGGCCCGCCGGTACTATAAACGCACTGCCTTTAGCGTTGTCTACAATATGTTGTCACGTCCACTTTTACTCCATACAAACAGCGTGCCGGCCAAGTCACATGATATAAGCGACGTGTACCTAAGTGAATGCCATGCATACTTGCTCAACAGCCATACAGGGTGGCCGTATAAACAACTTTAACACTGTTACAAATATGCGCCACGCTGTGAACCCACACCACACAAGAATGACTAACACATTTCGGGAGAACATCTGTACCGTAACACAACATAAACAGAACAAATACCCAGAACCCCTTGCAGCACTGACTACCACCAAAACCTGCCCCCCACCACCAACCCCACCCATCTCATTATTATTTAATTTTAAGATTTATTAGCCTGTGGAAAAATGTAATGTCGATATTTACCTCAGAAGGCTGGAAATAGAAAAGAGGCAATAAATGTTTTATTTAAATGGTATTTATTTGACCATTTATTTTTTTTTCGTTTGTTTTTTGAATGTTGATTTTGCACCATTAAGTTATATAATTATTGCTTGTTCCATATTCAGTGTTAAAGCGAATCAGTGTAGCAATAATTAACAATTTATTCATGCACTTTCTCTTGTTACTTCAAAGCTTGAATGTTTGATTCTTTCATTATTGTTATTTTATTTTCAAAATTTTTATTAGCCTGTGGACAAAGTTTATTTTGACATTTACCTCAGAAGGCTGCTAATAGAAAAGAGGCACTCCATTTTTATTTAAATTTTATTTGATATGCCATTGATAATTTTTAACTATTATTATTATTATTTGAACCTGGATTTTGCATGTCACTAAAGCTATATAAGCCTTGCTTGTTCAATATTCAATGCAAAACTTGTTTGGGTCCTTATTAAAAGGTTAATTTCTTCAACCTTGGCCCACGGCTTTGTTCAGTTTAAAATTTTGGCCCACTCTGTATTTGACTTTGACACCCCTGCTCTAGACAGTAGATGAGCTATTGATTAGCATTAGCGATTTTACATGGCAATTTCAACACCTCCTAATTTGGTAATGAAAACTACAAGATGTGGTAAAAGTAAGTAATAAGTACAATACCTACTGTATAAACACTTTGTAGGTCTCAACAAAACAACTGGAACATTCAACTTAATGACAAAGCTTTAATTCTACTATGCAATACTTGCAAATGGTACTCAAGATGGACAGCTTGTTATCATCGCAACGTTAAAAAGGATTTGGATTTTTTGAATAAACCATAATTAGTATTTATTAACACATGAACACACACTAAAGTACTGAGGATTGGCACCGATATTGGTTCCCAGGTACCAGGAACCAGTAGCGTATTGATCATTCAAATGCTACTTAGCTTAGCATAATATGTGCTAAATATAAAAGACGGTGCAGAGGAGAACATCATTCATTTCCGTGTATTCCTTTCCATAAATAAATTGATGATGAGAATAAAACAAGACTCATTACTGCCAGACACGACTCAATCACAATTCATCATTCCGACATGTTCGCTTTTAATGTGCGAGTGACAAGCAGAACAGCTGGAGTTGGCAGAGAAGCTACTTTAAATTGCTCACGTGTGCAAAAGTAATCAGGAAATGGATGTATTTATAGTTTAGTGTAAATACATATTTTTATTGACACCTCGGGAGGGTCATTGCATTTGTGACATCCATCATGATCATGTTGCTTTATATTTCTAATGCTCGTGGGCTCCCCCTACTGTTGCACTGCACCTCCATAGTAGTATGAAAAGTTAGTTGAATCGATTATAATTGGACAGATGCTAATATCTCTGTCATAACATTGATTTTTTTCTTATGAAATACCCAGTAAAAATCAGGCCGGTATCAACAATACTGATCCAATATACAAACTCTGTTTCCATATGAGTTGGGAAATTGTGTTAGATGTAAATATAAACAGAATACAATGATTTGCAAATCATTTTTCAACCCATATTCAGTTGAATATGCTACAAAGACAACATATTTGATGTTTAAACTCATAAACTTTATTTTTTTTTTTTGCAAATAATACTTAACTTAGAATTTCATGGCTGCAACACGTGCCAAAGTAGTTGGGAAAGGGCATGTTCACCACTGTGTTACATCACCTTTTCTATTAACAACACTCAAACGTTTGGGAACTGAGGAAACTAATTGTTGAAACTTTCAAAGTGGAATTCTTTCCCATTCTTGTTTTATGTAGAGCTTCAGTCCTTCAACAGTCCGGGGTCTCCGCTGTCGTATTTTACGCTTCATAATCCGCCACACTTTTTCCATGGGAGACAGGTCTGGACTGCAGGCGGGCCAGGAAAGTACCCGCACTCTTTTTTTTACGAAGCCACGCTGTTGTAACACGTGCTGAATGTGGCTTGGCATTGTCTTGCTGAAATAAGCAGGGGCGTCCATGAAAAAGACGGCGCAAAGGTGGCAGCATATGTTGCTCCAAAACCTGTATGTACCTTTCAGCATTAATGGTGCCTTCAAAGATGTGTAAGTTACCCATGCCTTGGGCACTAATGCACCCCCATACCATCACACATGCTGGCTTTTCAACTTTGCTTCGATAACAGTCTGGATGGTTCGCTTCCCCTTCGGTCCGGATGACACAATGTCGAATATTTCCAAAAGCAATTTGAAATGTGGACTTGTCAGACCACAGAACACTTATCCACTTTTCATCAGTCCATCTTAGATGATCTCGAGCCCAGAGAAGCCGATGGCGGTTCTGGATGTTGTTGATAAATGGCTTTCGCTTTGCATAGTAGAGCTTTGACTTGCACTTACAGATGTAGCGACCAACTGTATTTAGTGACAGTGGTTTTCTGAAGTGTTCCTGAGCCCATGTGGTGATATCCTTTAGAGATTGATGTCGGTTTTTGATACAGTGCCGTCTGAGGATTGGAAGGTCGCGGTCATTCAATGTTGGTTTCCGGCCATGCCGCTTACGTGGAGTGATTTCTCCAGATTCTCTGAACCTTTTGATGATATTATGGAGCGTAGATGTTGAAATCCCTAAATTTCTTGCAATTGCACTTTGAGAAAGGTTGTTCTTAAACTGTTTGACTATTTGCTCACACAGTTGTGGACAAAGGGGTGTACCTCGCCCCATCCTTTCTTGTGAAAGACTGAGCATTTTTTGGGAAGCTGTTTTTATACCCAATCATGGCACCCACCTGTTCCCAATTAGCCTGCACACCTGTGGGATGTTCCACATAAGTGTTTGATGAGCATTCCTCAACTTTATCAGTATTTATTGCCACCTTTCCCAACTTCTTTGTCACGTGTTGCTGGCTTCAAATTCTAAAGTTAATGATTATTTGCAAAAAAAAAAATGTTTATGAGTTTGAACATCAAATATGTTGTCTTTGTAGCATATTCAACTGAATATGGGTTGAAAATATTTAAAAAATCATTGTATTCTGTTTATATTTACATCTAACACAATTTCCCAACTCATATGGAAACAGGGTTCGTACAATATGACTTAAGTGTCCATATTTTGATTTGAGAATCGATATTACAGCATCGATATTTCCGTATTGATCCGCACATCACTGTATTGTACATTATTAAAACTGTAATAATTAGGGCTGCACAAACACATCTATTCACATTCGAATAAGGTGATTTTTTTTCCCATGACAATTCTGAATCGATTAAAGATTTTCAAAAATCTATTAAAAAAAAAGAAAAAAGAATACATTTTTAAAAAGATGTATTTAGGCCATCACCATGCAACTAGAAGCGTTTCTAACCTGTAACCTGTTTTGAAAATATTCTATAATAGTTGTTCAACCAAATAATACTTTGTGAGAATCGGTTGTGAATCGAGTCGTCCCTCCAGGAATCAGAATCAGACAGAATCGTTCGGTGCAATAATAATATGGGGTGCATGAGAAACAACATTTAAAAACATACTACAACAGCAGCTACTGCCATCATGTCGAGTAGGGTTGTTCCGATACGAATATTTTGGCACCGGTACCAAAATGTATTTTGATACTTTCCTAACGAAAGGGGACCACAAAAACATGTCATTATTGTCTTTATTTGAACAAAACATCTTAGGGTACATGAAACATATGTTTATAATTCAGGACCTAAGACTAAAACCTCTCTTTGGTCCTGGTTTATCTGTAGACTTCCATCCATATAAACTGTATATTCACTTCAGTATATAAATATGTAAATAAACACTGTATATCCACTTCAGTGTACCTCATGTATTACTTTTCTCTATTGTTTGTTTTTCATTATTTGGACCATGGGTTGTGTCGATACTAGTATTTTGGTACCGGTACCAAAATGTATTTCGTTACTTTTCTAAATAAAGGGGACCACGAAAAATGTCATTATTGTCTTTAAATTAACAAAAAATCCTAGGGTACGTGAAACATATGTTTATTATTATCATTTAGTTCTTAAATAAAATGTTGAACATACTAGACAACTTGTCTTTTACTAGTAAGTAAACAAACAAAGAGTCCTAATTAGTCTGCTGAAGTATGCAGTAACATATTGTGTCATTTATACACCTATTATTTTGGACACATTATGAGGGACAAACTGTAAAAATTGAGTATTAATCTACTTAGATAATTACAATTTTCAGCACAATCCCATTCAAGATCAGACAAACATTAAAGGGAGACAGAACAGGATCGCTGACGGGTCTGCCGGCTTCCAGCGCCCCTTACAAAAAAAGATGACATACAGGTAAACAAGGAGGGGGGGAGAAAAAAATTGAAGATTAAAATAAAATAAAAAAATCGGTCTTAGCCTGGGCCCTGGAGAGGGGGTGCAGACTGAGGCCAAGGGAAAAAAACAACAACTCATAGCCATAGTACACAGCCCTCTTCCATGTGTGTAAGAGGGAAACATCAAACATCAAAGAACACATAGGACATTAAAGACATTAAAGCAGCAGATACAAGCAGACACTTCTACATACAGCTATGAATAAAAAGTAAAAGAAACATATCCACTGTGGTGGCCTCTGCGGTGTTCCACGCCATCGTCCGCTGGGGAGGAGGGAGCATGGCCAGAGACAGGAGCAGACCCAACAAAGCAACCAAGACAGCCGACTCCACTCTCGGCCAGTGTCCAGTCCGCATGGATGAGCGAGGATACGTCCAAGGAGACTGAGGTGTCCGACACCTGCTCACCCAGCCAAGACACCGCGAAGCCTCTCCGTCCCAGCCCTGTACCCCTCATCCGCATCTCCTCCAGTCCCTCCAAACCGACTCCGGTGTGGCAGAGACCCAGCAGCTGGTCTCCATGGCCAAATGGCTCCTGGGAGGCAGATCCAGAAGTCCACAAAAAAGGCACCACAGAGGTCACGAAAGTGACACCCCTTGTCACACAGTCCCAAAGGGTCCCGGACCAAAAGGCAAAAAAATATAATAACACATGAAAACAAGAGTTGTTCATCTACTGCAGGGGTGCCCATTACGTCGATCGCGAGCTACTTTTCAATCGACCAACTCGAGGGGATTTACCTCATTTATATATATCATTTATATTTATTTATTTATGAAAGAGACATTTTTGTAAACAAGTTAAATGTGTTTAATGATAATACAAGCATGTGTAACACATATAGATGTCTTTCTTTCACGAAGACAAGAATATAAGTTGGTGTATTACCTGATTCTGATGACTTGCATTGATTGGAATCAGACAGTAATGATGATAACGCCCACATTTTCAAATGGAGGAGAAAAAAAGTTGTCCTTTCTGTACAATACCACATGAAAGTGGTTGGTTTTTGGCATCTAATTCATCCAGCTTCCATACACTTTACAAGAAAAACATTGGCGGCAAATTCCGTAGCTTGCTTGATTGACATTCACGGCACCCGAGGGTCTTGTGAGATGACGCTGGCTGCTGCCAGTTCATTATTATGAAAAAATGACAGAGAGGAAGGCGAGAAACACTTTTTATTTCAACAGACTTTCGCGCCGTCCCTTCCGTCAAAACTCTAAAGGCCGACTGCACATTTCCTATCTTCACAATAAAAGCCCTGCTTCATGCTGCCTGCGCTAACAAAATAAGAGTCTCGGAAAGCTGGCGTGCACAAGTGATGTGCACGCCAGCTTTCTGAGGGATCGCTTGTGCACGCCAGTTTTCCGAGGCTCTGTATTTAGTTAGCGCAGGCAGCATGAAGCAGGGCTTTTATTGTGAAGATAGGAAATGTGCAGTCGGCCTTTAGAGTTTTGACGGAAGGTACGGCGCGAGAGTCTGTTGAAATAAAAAGTGTTTCTGGCCTTCCTCTCGGTCATATTTTCATAATAATGATCTTGCAGCAGCCAGCGTCATCTCACAAGACCCTCCGGTACCGTGAATGTCATTTAAGTGACGTCTTGGTGAAGATTGATGATCACTCATTTTTAGGTCTATTTTTTTTAAAAGCCTGGCTGGAGATCGACTGACACACCCTCCGCGGTCGACTGGTAGCTCGCGATCGACGTAATGGGCACCCCTGGTATAGAGATTTACTGTAAGCATTAAATTAAAAAAAATAATAATTTGACTTATTTTTAACAATTTAGTGACTGAGACCCTCTATGCTTCCCAGGAGCCCTAAGGATTAAAAAAAAAATCAATATATTTTGTTATGGTTTGAAAATGAAAAATATCAAATTGGCCCCCGCCTGCTTACATTTTGTGGAAAAAGTTTGGACACCCCTGATATACAATATGCATGTATTGTTGACGGGGATAGGTTGATTGGCAACACTAAATTGGCCCTAGTGTGTGAATGTGAGTGTGAATGTTGTCTGTCTATCTGTGTTGGCCCTGCGATGAGGTGGCGACTTGTCCAGGGTGTACCCTGCCTTCCGCCCGATTGTAGCTGAGATAGGCGCCAGCGCCCCCCGCGACCCCGAAAGGGAATAAGCGGTAGAAAATGGATGGATGGATGGATGGATGGATGTTGACGTGTGTATGTTGCTGCATACTCCGATGCAGCAGGTGGCAGTATTCTCCTGTCAAGCCATGTCTGCACCTCGCCAGCTAAGTAAGAAGAAGAAGAAGGTGAGAAGATGGAGGATGATTATTTGTTTGTCACCCAGGTGTATTTGCTGCTTCACTCATCTTTACGACGCTTTTCATACTGGAGATATACCTTTCACATCTTGACTAAAAAGCCAAAAGGAGACAATTTAACACATGTAAGTAAATGAAAGTTTTTTTTATTTGTTTTTGTTTGTTAGCTAGCAGGCTACTTCCGGGTTTAAACTTGTTTTGATTTGACTGTGCAACGGGATAATTGGTTGAATTAATGACTAAAATGTCAAAAAAGACCATTTCCTTTTACAAAAGTAAATCCTGAAGGGGCCACAATGCATGCCTGTTTAATTATTTGTTAGCTATGTCAGACATAGTCATGTTACAAGTAGACGCCATGAATTGATTAACGTGGACCCCGACTTAAACAAGTTGAGAAACTTATTGGGGTGTTACCATTTAGTGGTCAATTGTACGGAATACCTACTGTACTGTGCGATCTACTAATAAAAGTGTCAATCAAAAATGCAGCATTGGCTGCTGCGACGCGAGAAATTGGGCCGCCATCTTGAAGTGGTGATGAGGAGCCTAAATTGACAGTTCAGTTCATCCATCCATCCATTTCCTACCGCTTATTCCCTTTCGGGGTCGCGGGGGGCGCTGGCGCATATCTCAGCTACAATCGGGCGGAAGGCGGGGTACACCCTGGACAAGTCGCCACCTCATCGCAGGGCCAACACAGATAGACAACACTCACATTCACACACTAGGGACCATTTAGTGTTGCCAATCAACCTATCCCCAGGTGCATGTCTTTGGAGGTGGGAGGAAGCCGGAGTACCCGGAGGGAACTCACGCATTCACGGGGAGAACATGCAAACTCCACACAGAAAGATCCCGAGCCTGGATTTGAACCCAGGACTGCAGGACCTTCGTATTGTGAGGCGGACGCACTAATCCCTCTGCCACCGTGAAGCCCCCAGTTTATTTTCAGTCTAACAAAAACATATTCAAACATAGATCACGATTCAAAAATGAATAACATGACTGAAACAGGCAGAAGCAAAAAAAGCTTATATGCCCAACATAAATGTTTTTACATTCAATTAAGTTACCTTTTCTAATAATTTTGTAATACAAAAAGAAATATAGTCATTCAGCGTTTACATTTAAGTTGCCCTTTAACAAATAATACAAAAATATGTACTTACACACATGCACTTTTTTGTAAATACCTTCTAAATACAACATTTAACCAAACAAACATACATTTCTAGTTCACATAACTTTTTAAAATACATTGTGACATGCCATCCATCCATCCACCATCTTGCGCTTATCCGAGGTCGGGTCGCGGGGGCAGCAGCCTAAGCAGGGAAGCCCAGACTTCCCTTTCCCCAGCCACTTCGTCTAGCTCTTCCCGGGGCATCCCGAGGCGTTCCCAGGCCAGCCGGGAGACATAGTCTTCCCAACGTGTCCTTAAATTAAATACTGAGTCACTCATTTTTATTTCTTTACCAACAGAATTCCACAAATTAACACCGAGAACAGATAAACATCTACATTTAACAACTAGTCTTGCTTTTGGTAGAATAAACTTAGATTCATCTCTTAGATTGTATTTGCTGGTCTGTAGAGAGAAGTAGTTTTGAATTCCTTCTGGAAGAGTATTTATTTTTGCTTTGAGCATTATCTGTGTTATTTTATAATAACCAATATCTTGAAATTTCATAAGTTTTGATTTAACAAATAATGGATGGGTATGGTCATAATATCCTGCTTTGTTTATTAGCCTTACAGCTTTTTTTTTGCAGCAAAACAATATCATTAATTATGGTTTTAAAAGTGGTTCCCCAGAGTTCTACACAGTATGGAAGTATCAAAGTATAATAAATTGTTAACAAAGAATTATAATTAAGTAATTCTTTAGTTTTATAGTTGACAGGTTTGATTGAGAGTTGTACTAGTAGATTGCACAGTACAGTACATATCCCGTACAATGGTCCACGTTAATCAATTCATGGTAAAAAACATAAGATAGTAGATAGAAAGTTGTAGGTAGAAAACAAAGATGGTGTTTCGGGCTCAAATGAGCGGACTGTTGAAAATAGGAATCGGGGGATTACTTTTCACAAGTAAGATTTAACATTAACGTACTATTGGTTGTATTTTGTGAAAAGAATATTAGCACAGAGTTGAGAAGGAGCAAAGATCTTCAATAGTACTGAAATCCTAGAGTATGACCATAATAGAATTGCTTGTCAATGAAATTATCCATCCATCATCTTTCGCTTATCCGAGGTCGGGTCGCGGGGGCAACAGCCTAAGCAGGGAAACCCAGACTTCCCTCTCCCCAGCCACTTCGTCTAGCTCTTCCCGGGCGATCCCGAGGCGTTCCCAGGCCAGCCGGGAGACATAGTCTTCCCAACGTGTCCTGGGTCTTCCCCGTGGCCTCCTACCGGTTGGACGTGCCCTAAACACCTCCCTAGGGAGGCGTTCGGGTGGCATCCTGACCAGATGCCCGAACCACCTCATCTGGCTCCTCTCCATTAGAAGGAGCAGCGGCTTTACTTTGAGTTCCTCCCGGATGGCAGAGCTTCTCACCCTATCTCTAAGGGAGAGACCCGCCACACGGCTGAGGATACTCATTTCGGCCACTTGTACCCGTGATCTTATCTTTTCGGTCATGACCCAAAGCTCATGACCATAGGTGAGGATGGGAACGTAGATCGACCGGTAAATTGAGAGCTTTGCCTTCCGGCTCAGCTCCTTCTTCACCACAACGGATCGGTACAACGTCCGCATTACTGAAGACGCCGCACCGATCCGCCTGTCGATCTCACGATCCACTCTTCCCCCACTCGTGAACAAGACTCCTAGGTACTTGAACTCCTCCACTTGGGGCAGGGTCTCCTCCCCAACCCGGGGACCAGCTCTATACTCTCGGCAGGGTTCTTGAGGGTGCATGGGAGTTTGCCCAACCAGTCTACATGTGCTTTGTGGACTTGGAGAAGGCATTGGACCGTGTCCCTCGGGAAGTCCTGTGGGGAGTGCTCAGAGAGTATGTGGTATCGGACTGTCTTATTGTGGCGGTCCGCTCCCTGTATGATCAGTGCCAGAGCTTGGTCCGCATTGCCGGCAGTAAGTCGAACACATTTCCAGTGAGGGTTGGACTCGGCCAAGGCTGTCCTTTGTCACCGATTCTGTTCATAACTTTTATGGACAGAATTTCTAGGCGCAGTCAAGGCGTTGAGGGGTTCCGGTTTGGTGACCGCAGGATTAGGTCTCTGCTTTTTGCAGATGATGTGGTCCTGATGGCTTCATCTGACCGGGATCTTCAGCTCTCACTGGATCGGTTCGCAGCCGAGTGTGAAGCGACCGGAATGAGAATCAGCACCTCCAAGTCCGAGTACATGGTTCTCGCCCGGAAAAGGGTGGAATGCCATCTCAATGAAATTAATTACATTTAAAAATGTCATACTTGAATAACATAAAGTTGAAATAAATGAAGATAAAAATTGTAAGACATAATTTACTTTTATTCTGAATCCAGTGAAACCGAATGGTGGTTTTAACTGATATAAAGACTTTCAGGTGTTTATGTTGAAGTGTTTGGCAGACGCTTTCATCCAAAGCAACATACATCAAAAATACATATAAAACAATCAGTGTAAACATGATCATTTAAGGGAAGAATGTAATAGAAAATCTCAATACAAAGTGTCAAGACAGAATAAACTCTCTACTGCTGCAACAATAGAGATACAGTCCATAAGATATATATATATATATATATATATTTAATGTATTCATACATTGTTTATTTAGCATGTATATATAACCTCATCATAATGTTTCTTCAACTTCAAAATAGCTGACCCTTCACTGGGATTATATCCCAGTTTTTATCTGCTCACTTATAGCATATAAGAATATTCTATTACTGTTAAGTAAACTATAAATAATAAAACATGTGTCCTTTATCATAGCTACAGGTATGACAAAAAAGGGGTGAAAATGGGTGGTATTCAGTGAGGGAAGATGAATGAAATGTGCTGACAGCTCATTGCTCCTGACTAATGAGTGGAGCGTATCACCACTCCAAGATGGCGGCCCCGCGTCTCGTCAGCGCCAGTAGGCAGTGGTGTTCCATGCTGCGTACCTTTAGAACAGGGGTGCCCATTACGTCGATCGCGAGCTACCAGTCGACCGCGGGGGGTGTGTCAGTCGATCTCCAGCCAGGCTTGTAAAAAAAATAGACTTAAAAATTAGTGATCATCAATCTTCACCAAGACGTCACTTAAATGACATTCACGGTACCGGAGGGTCTTGTGAGATGACGCTGGCTGCTGCAAGATCATTATTATGAAAATATGACCGAGAGGAAGGCGAGAAACACTTTTTATTTGTGAATTGCATTTATATAGCGCTTTTCTCTAGTGACTCAAAGCACTTTTACATAGTGAGACCCAATATCTAAGTTACATTTAAACCAGTGTGGGTGGCACTGGGAGCAGGTGGGTAAAGTGTCTTGCCCAAGGACACAACGGCGGTGACTAGGATGGCTTAAGCGGGGATCGAACCAGGAACCCTCAAGTTGCTGGCACGGCCGCTCTACCAACCGAGCTATACCGCCCCAGTCTCGGAAAACTGGCGTGCACAAGCGATCCCTCAGAAAGCTGGCGTGCACATCACTTGTGCACCCCAGCTTTCCGAGACTCTTATTTTGTTAGCGCAGGCAGCATGAAGCAGGACTTTTATTGTGACGATAGGAAATGTGCAGTCGGCCTTTAGGGTTTTGACGGAAGGGACGGCGCGAAAGTCTGTTGAAATAAAAAGTGTTTCTCGCCTTGCTCTCTGTCATTTTTTCATAATAATGAACTGGCAGCAGCCAGCGTCATCTCACAAGACCCTCGGGTGCCGTGAATGTCAATCAAGCAAGCTACGGAATTTGCCGCCAATGTTTTTCTTGTAAAGTGTATGGAAGCTGGATGAATTAGATGCCAAAAACCAACCACTTTCATGTGGTATTGTACAGAAAGGACAACTTTTTTTCTCCTCCATTTGAAAATGTGGGCGTTATCATCATTACTGTCTGATTCCAATCAATGCAAGTCATCAGAATCAGGTAATACACCAACTTATATTCTTGTCTTGGTGAAAGAAAGACATCTATATGTGTTACACATGCTTGTATTATCATTAAACACATTTAACTTGTTTACAAAAATGTCTCTTTCATAAATAAATAAATATAAATGATATATATAAATGAGGTAGATCCCCTCGAGTTGGTCAATTGAAAAGTAGCTCGCCTGCAGAAAAAGTGTGGGCACCCCTGCCTTAGAACATGTCTATGGTGTCAGACCTACAACTTTACCTCTTTTCTTTCTGTTCCCCCCTTGACTCAAACAGCAAAGACACAATAAATGCGTTTTAAAACTAGTAAGTAGACCTACAATGACATATAATCCATTATTATTATCATTATTATTATTATTATTATATCTGCGCATGTTTGTTTGCTCGAAGGTTACTTCCCGGTTCATGCTTGTGCATGTAGGAAATAGCCTTCTAAAATGATTTACTGTCAATTTCTTCACACTTGCAAGACATAGCTAACAAATACATCATTTCATAATTGACTTACTTGTCGCTAATGACTCTCTTTTTGAGTCGGAGTCAGGATGTTATGTCCCACACAACTTTTAATTCTGGGATGAGGGACCATTTTCATCTTGAAATATCGTAAACAAATTCCTCAAACTAATTATGAAGTCTCTTATTTGTGTTTTTTTTTGTGTTTGTTAGGCTCCAGCACCCCCCGCCATCCCACAAAAGGGACAAGCGGTAGAAAATGGATGGATGTCTTTGTTAGCTGGCGCTGCAGGCTACCTCCAGCTCATTGAGGACGACATAAGAAGTGCTGGATAGAAGAAAGGTACGTCAGAAAGATATTAAGGTGACAATATTTGTATTGTTTACTGATGTGTGATACCACTGATTTTCTTTCCGATCCGTTACCAGGTAAAATTTGATTAGTATCGGCGATACCGATCCTATACTGGTACTTGTCTGCTAAAGTTTAAAAAGATATTTATTTCTTAAATAATACCAATACAAATATAGTATATTATTATATCAATACTAACAACAACAGTACAAATGTAAGAAAGGGGAACTAAAAATGTGGAATGTAATGTAATGAGAAAAAGCTGAACATTTTAAACTAATAGGTACCGTATTTTTTGGATTATAAATCGCTCCAAAGTATAAGTCTCACCTTCCGAAAATGCATAATAAAGAAGGAAAAAAACATATATACGTTGCACTGGACTATAAGTCGCATTTTTGGGGGAAATGTATTTGATAAAATCCAACAGCAAGAATAGACATTTATAAGGCAATTTAAAATAAATAAAGAATAGTGAACAACAGGCTGAATAAGTGTAGGTTATATGAGGCATAAATAAGCAACTGCTATGTTAACCTAACATATTATGGTAAGAGTCATTCAAATAACTAGAACATATAGAGCAGGGGTGCTCACACTTTTTCTGCAGGTGAGCTACTTTTTAATCGACAAAGTCGAGGAGATCTACCTCATTCATATTTATATTTATTTATTTATGAAAGAGACATTTTTGTAAACAAGTTAATGGTGTTTAATGATAATACAAGCATGTTTAACACATATAGAGTCCTTTCTTTCATGAAGACAAGAATATAAATTGGTGTATTACCTGATTCTGATGACTTGCATTGATTGGAATTAGACAGTGGTGCTGATAACGCCCACATTTTCAAATGGAGGAGAAAAAAAAGTCCTCCTTTCTGTCCAATACCACATGAAAGTGGTTTTGACATTTGGCCTCTTATTTGTCCAACTTGCATACTAGTTTTTAAACACTTTGTTATGAGTAGCAGCATATGTGTGCCAGCAGGTGAGTGACGTCAGTGAGTGTGTGGGCGAGAGAGGAGAGGGAACGGTCCCTGGGGGCGGGGGAGAAATACATTAGCATCAAATTCCGTAGCTTGCTAGCTTGTGCATGCTAGCTGTCTGAGACTCTTATTTTGTTAGCACAGGCAGGATGAAGCAGGTCTTTTATGGTGAAGACAGGAACTGTGCAGTCGGTCTTTAGAGTTATGACAGTAGGTACGGCCCAAGAGTCTGTTGAAATACAAAGTGTTTCTCTCCGTCCTGTCAGTGATTTTTTTTCTTAGAGCTCGCAGCAGCCAGCGTCATCTCACAAGATCCTCGGGTGCCGAGAATGTCAAACAATTGACGAAAGTGAAGTCTTGGGGAAGATTGATGATTGCTCATTTTTATGTCTATTTTTTTAATGCCTTGCTTGCGATCGACTGACACACCCTCCGCGATCGACGTAATGCCCACGCCTGGTATAGAACATGCTATACCTTTACCAAACAATCTGTCACTCCGATAGGTATAGCTCGGTTGGTAGAATGGCCGTGCCAGCAACTTGAGGGTTCCAGGTTCGATCCCTGCTTCCGCCATCCTAGTCACTGCCGTTGTGTTCTCGGGCAAGACACTTGACCCACCCGCTCCCAGTGCCACCCACACTGCTTTAAATGTAACTTAGATACTGGGTTTCACTATGTAAAAGCGCTTTGAGTCACTAGAGAAAAGCGCTATATAAATATAATTCACTTCACTTCTAATCGATAAATCCCATGAAATCTTCTTCCTCGATGTCGCTTCTAAACAACTCTGCCAACTCCAAAGGTATGCACCGCTTCCTCTTGTCGTTTTCTGCTGCATATTTCACTACGTCCAGCTTGTAATCTGCACTACATGATCTCCTTCTCAGTGCCATTTTTGTTCAGCCCTTCTCACCTTTTTATAAGTTACCGCCAACGATGAAATCATCCATTTTAATAGCTACGGCAGTAGCATATAGCAGTTAGCATTCCGTGACCCACAATGCACTTCTGCCATGACCCTCCCCCGCCGAATTCTTATTGGTTGACGTGTGTGTGACGATTGCTGACATTTTCTTTGTCTCTTCCGCGAATGAGATAAATAACATTATTTAATTTTTTACGGTAATCAATCAATCAATGTTTCCTTATATAGCCCTAAATCACTAGTATGTGTAAATAATGTCACACATAAGTCGCTCCGACCAAACTATGAAAAAAAACTGTGACTTATAGTCCGGAAAATACGGTAATAAAAATATATTTAGTCATCTATAGCAGTGTTTTTCAACCTTTTTTGAGCCAAGGCACATTTTTTACAATGAAAAAAATCCAGATTTACACCACCAGCAGAAATCATTAGAAAACGAAACTCAGTTGACAAAAGTCATGGTCGCAATTGTTGGATATGACTTTAAACCATAACCAAGCATGTATTAATATAGCTCTTGTCTCAAAGTAGGTGTACTGTCACCACCTGTCACATCACGCCGTGGCTTATTTTGAGTTTTTTTGCTGTTTTCCTGTGTGTAGTGTTTTAGTTTAAAAAGGTGAAATTAGATCATCTCCAATGGCACACCAGACCGTATCTCATGGCACAATATCAATCAATCAATCAATGTTTACTTATATAGCCCTAAATCACTAGTGTCTCAAAGGGCTGCACAAACCACTACGACATCCTCGGTAGGCCCACATAAGGGCAAGGAAAACTCACACCCAGTGGGACGTCGGTGACAATGATGACTATGAGAACCTTAGAGAGGAGGAAAGCAATGGATGTCGAGCGGGTCTAACATGATACTGTGAAAGTTCAATCCATAATGGATCCAACACAGTCGCGAGAGTCCAGTCCAAAGCGGATCCAACACAGCAGCGAGAGTCCCGTTCACAGCGGAGCCAGCAGGAAACCATCCCAAGCGGAGGCGGATCAGCAGCGCAGAGATGTCCCCAGCCGATACACAGGCGAGCAGTACATGGCCACCGGATCGGATCGGAACCCCTCCACAAGGGAGAGTGGGACATAGGAGAAAAAGAAAAGAAACGGCAGATCAACTGGTCTAAAAAGGGAGTCTATTTAAAGGCTAGAGTATACAAATGAGTTTTAAGGTGAGACTTAAATGTTTCTACTGAGGTGGCATCTCGAACTTTTACCGGGAGGGCATTCCAGAGTACTGGAGCCCGAAATGAAAACGCTCTATAGCCCGCAGACTTTTTTTGGGCTTTGAGAATCACTAATAAGCCGGAGTCCTTTGAACGCAGATTTTTTGCCGGGACATATGGTACAGTACAATCGGCAAGATAGGATGGAGCTAGACCGTAGTGTGCCACGGCACAGTGGTTGAAAAACACTGATTCATAGCACAGTTTTGTCTTTAAATATATATATACCGTATGTATGCAGCCTTTGGTGGAAAGACTTTAGGCACCCCTGATCTAAAATATTACAAGCTCTCAAAATAAATAAAAAATATATACTTTAAAATATAAAAAAAGTTAGTTAATGCAAAAATAATTATATTAACTCAAGAAATCATTTGTAAAATATTACAAGCCCTCAAAATGAAAATGCAATATACTGTATTTTTCGGACTATAAGTCGCGTTTTTTTTCATAGTGCGACTTATACTCCGGAGCGACTTATGTGTGAAATTATTAACACATTACCGTAAAATATCAAATAATATTATTTATGTCATTGACGTAAGAGACTAGACGTATAAAATTTCATGGGATTTATGGATTAGGAGTGAGAGATAGTTTGGTAAAGGTATAGCATGTTCTATATGTTCTAGTTATTTGAATGACTCTTACCATAATATGTTAGGTTAACATAGCAGTTGCTTATTTATGCCTCATATAACCTACACTTATTCAGCCTGTTGTTCACTATTCTTTATTTATTTTAAATGGCCTTTCAAATGTCTATTCTTGCTGTTGGCTTTTATCAAATAAATTTCCCCCAAAAATGCGACTTATACTCCAGTGCGACTTATTTATGTTTTTTTTTCTTCTTTATTATGCATTTTCGGCAGGTGCAACTTATACTACGGAGCGACTTATATTCCGAAAAATACGGTACATGAAATATAAGCAATGTTTAGTCACTTGGTTAATTAAGAAAATAAAATAATACTAACTCATATATTGTTTAGAAAAATGACAACAGCCATAATAAATGGTAAATGGGTTATACTTGTATCGCGCTTTTCTACTTTCAAGGTACTCAAAGCGCTTTGACACTATTTCCACATTCACTCATTCACACACACTGATGGCGGGAGCTGCCGTGCAAGGCCGTAACCACCGCCCATCAGGAGCAAGGGTGAGGTGTCTTGCTCAAGGACACAACGGACGTGACCGAGTTGGTAGTAGGTGGGAATCGAACCAGGAACCATCAAGGTTGCTGGCTCGGCCACTCTCCTAACCGTGCCATGCCAGCCCCTGTTTAATAAACACTGTTAAATGTGCAACTGAACATTAGTATTTTTGTAAAGGCAGAATGTTTAACACACAGTTACACAATTGTTTATTCTGTTATTACATGGGGAAAATACAACAGTAACAATGTAAGAAAAAGAGCAGAAAAAATCTGTATTTAATGAGAACAAGCTGGAATGTTATAACTAATAATATACTTAGTCACCTTATCACCTATAATACAAAGCTGACATATCTGTTTTTAGCATTTCACAAATAAATTAAAGCTGCAAGCAGCGATGGACGGGACCGACTTTTGCTGTTGTTTCCTGCCTTTATCCATTCAACATATATTTACCTGCACATTACCTACCTTCCCTGCATCCTGGGGTCACACTGGTGCTTCTTTCTCTCACCCATACACGCTGGTCTTTCCTGCCATCACCCAGACAACATATCTTTACCTGCACATTACCTACCTTCTCTGTATCCTGGTGTCGAACTGGTGCCTCCTTCATTCACCCTGTCAACATATCTTTACCTGCACAGTACCTACCTTTTCTCCATTGTGTGGTCACGCTGGTGCTTCCTGCTTTTAAGCGGCCATCTTGAGACGGCAGCAGCTCGTAAAATCAAAACCGGAGCAGTTATTAAAACTTTTTTCTCAACTTTTAATCAGAAGGGTTCAATCTCTCTCCAGTGTGAGTTTGAAGCCGACACAACAAACGTGCTCAGAGAAGATAATGTTTGAAAAAAGGTGACAGGTTTTTACAAAACTTTTGTTTTGAAGGGGTAATTGCCAACTTCCTGTTGATTTTTCCCGAAGGATGTAAATGAATGAAATGTAGGTCTAAGTGAGACCTACATAGAGGTTTTTGTTTCATGTCTCTACGGCATTCCTACTGGAGGTTACAAGCAGTTTTGTCTGTTTTCTTCCTAGGAGCAGTTTTGTCTGTGTTTTATTCCTAGGGGGTGCTAGAGCGCAATTTTGAGTTTTTTTTTATTTTTATTTTTTTTATTAGATTGCAATTTTCGCTAGTCCTGATGTGTGTGTCCAGTTTGGTGATTTTTGAAGCATTTTAAGGGGGTCAAATTACAGCTCAAAGAGGCAAAAATTATTTTTTTTAAAGAAACTTTTGCTTTGAAGGGGTTTTTGCCAACTTCCTGTTGATTTTTGCTGAAGGAGGTCACTGTATGAAATCTAGGTCTAAGTCAGACCTACATAGGGGTTTTTGTTTCATGTTTCTACGGCATTCCTACTGGAGGTTACAAGCAGTTTTGTCTGTGTTTTCTTCCTAGGAGCAGTTTTGTCTGTGTTTTATTCCTAGGGGGTGCTAGAGCGCAATTTTGAGTTTTTTTTTATTTTTATTTTTTTTATTAGATCGCAATTTTCGCTAGTCCTGATGTGTGTGTCCAGTTTGGTGATTTTTGAAGCATTTTAAGGGGGTCAAGTTACAGCTCAAAGAGGCAAAAATTAATTTTTTTAAATAAACTTTTGCTTTGAAGGAGTTTTTGCCAACTTCTTGTTGATTTTTGCTGAAGGAGGTCACTGTATGAAATCTAGGTCTAAGTCAGACCTACATAGGGGTTTTTGTTTCATGTTTCTACGGCATTCCTACTGGAGGTTACAAGCAGTTTTGTCTGTGTTTTCTTCCTAGGAGCAGTTTTGTCTGTGTTTTATTCCTAGGGGGTGCTAGAGCGCAATTTTGAGTTTTTTTTTATTTTTATTTTTTTATTAGATCGCAATTTTCGCTAGTCCTGATGTGTGTGTCCAGTTTGGTGATTTTTGAAGCATTTTAAGGGGGTCAAGTTACAGCTCAAAGAGGCAAAAATTAATTTTTTTAAATAAACTTTTGCTTTGAAGGAGTTTTTGCCAACTTCCTGTTGATTTTTGCTGAAGGAGGTCACTGTATTAAAGCTAGGTCTAAGTCAGACCTACATAGAGGTTTTTGTTTCATGTCTCTACGACATTTCTAACGAAAGTTACAAGCAGTTTTGTCTGTGTTTCTTCCTAGGGGGCGCTAGAGCGCAATTTTGAGTTTTGTTTTTTTGATTAGATCGCAATTTTCGTCAGTCCTGATCTGTGTTAAATTTGGTGAGTTTTGAAGCATGTTAAGGGGGTCAAATTACAGCTCAAAGAGGCGGCGGTATAATGATAACAAAACCTTAGAAATACAATAGGGTCCTCTGTCCCAAAGGGACATTCGGTCCCTAAAAATATCAATATGGCCCCTGCATACTTTGACTTTTCAGTGTGGTAGAACTGACGTATCAAAGGTATCCATATTTTGATTTGAGTATCAATATTAGAGCATAAAGATCTGGTATGGATTGTATTGATATTTCAGTATAAATTGGCACATCACTGGTGTTATTGTAGTTTGTCAAAAATAACAACATCCTCTTCAAAGGCTGCGTGTGTAGCCATCCATTCTTGCTTCACTCATCATCACAAACAGATTGTCAGCTCATCCCGTATTCCTTTGACTCCATTTCCAGCGCATCTAGCAAATCCACAAAACAGCGGCACTAAATCCACTTTCCCCATTTGGCTCCGAAAAAGAGAACCTAAGCCCCGTGGTGACGACCATTCTCTGCGCTCTCTTTGATTTGACATTCCATTTTATTAGCGGTGGCCCGTGGCAGGCCGGCGTGGAGGCAGCCTAATGCCGCCACAAAAGTGGCCCTCCAGTGCGCGGATGAGCGGCGCGCCGTAGTCACCGCGGTCAAGGTTACGATGCCACGAGAGCCGCTTCCGTCCTATTCTGTCACGCTGCCGGGAACAATCTCACTTATCCTTTTACTTGCATTCACATTCAGATTGGACGTTATGTCATCTAGCAGGGAGCACTTCACACACACAGTACATCAGTTGTTTGGATTGTTTGCAGTTGGCTTATTAGTGTTGTCCTGGTAAGAGTGCTCCTCTTGCCACAATGTCATCTATCAGCCTGTTCTAAATCAATCAATCAATCAATCAATGTTTACTTATATAGCCCTAAATCACTAGTGTCTCAAAGGGCTGCACAAACCACTACGACATCCTCGGTAGACCCACATAAGGGCAAGGAAAACTCACACCCAGTGGGACATCGGTGACAATGATGACTATGAGAACCTTGGAGAGGAGGAAAGCAATGGATGTCGAGCGGGTCTAACATGATACTGTGAAAGTTCGATCCATAATGGATCCAACACAGTCGCGAGAGTCCAGTCCAAAGCGGATCCAACACAGCAGCGAGAGTCCCGTTCACAGCGGAGCCAGCAGGAAACCATCCCAAGCGGAGGCGGATCAGCAGCGCAGAGATGTCCCCAGCCGATACACAGGCAAGCAGTACATGGCCACCGGATCGGACCGGACCCCGTCCTCATGGAAATGGCTTGTAACCTTCAAAACTGCTTGAGGTCACACTTTTTGAATGGAGCTTAGAAGGCGCCTGTGTTTGATCATCGTCACCCGTCCTCTTCCTACAAACCCCGTTTCCATATCAAGTTCAAGTTTCAAGTTTATTGTTCTTCGATCAATGGTCAACAAAGCAAAAAAAAACAGTTGTACATTCATAGATTGAAAATAAAAAGTTGTACGTTCATGGATTGAAAATAAAAAGTTGTACGTTCATGGATTGAAAATAAAAAATGTTACAGACCAAAAGGGTTTAGGCTGAAGTTAAACACTTATTGCGCCTAACCCTATAAACAATTTCAAGTACAAAATAAACTTCCGAAAGTTATAAAAAGTCCTTTGCACAACTTATTATAAATACACATGATAAACAACATGAACGGATCCAAGACAGCAGCGAGATGACCATGGATGAAGTACTGGCTGTCCAGAGTCGAGACCCAGGATGGACCGCTCGTCGGGACCCAGGATGGACCGCTCGCCTGTATCGGTTGGGGACATCTCTACGCTGCTGATCCGCCTCCGCTTGAGATGGTTTCCTGTGGACGGGACTCTCGCTGCTGTCTTGGATCCGCTTGAACTGAACTCTCGCGGCTGTGTTGGAGCCACTATGGATTGAACTTTCACAGTATCATGTTAGACCCGCTCCACATCCATTGCTTTCGGTCCCCTAGAGGGGGGGGGGGGGTTGCCCACATCTGAGGTCCTCTCCAAGGTTTCTCATAGTCAGCATTGTCACTGGCGTCCCACTGGATGTGAATTCTCCCTGCCCACTGGGTGTGAGTTTTCCTTGCCCTTTTGTGGGTTCTTCCGAGGATGTTGTAGTCGTAATGATTTGTGCAGTCCTTTGAGACATTTGTGATTTGGGGCTATATAAATAAACATTGATTGATAAACATTGAACGTAGTTGAATTTTATACACAGTACAGGCATGTGAAATATCCCTGTGTACATATAGACCTTTGCACTAATTATATATACAATATATACAAACAATTGTACTTCTATTATTATTTATATCTCATGTTTAATTTTTAATGAACATTAATCATAGTATTAACTACAATGTTAATTCAAGAGTGATATATTTTTTCAAGACATTGGTCTTAAAGTGTTTTTTAAATGTGTGAATGGAACTGGAACATTTTAAGGAATCATCCAAGCTGTTCCACAGTTGAACTCCTCTAACAGAGACACATCTACTTTTTAAGCTTGTTCTTATATTTGCTTTCTGAAAGAAAGCTGAACCTCTGAGGTCATAGGGATTCTCTCTGGGTTTAAATCCCACTTGTAAACACCCAGGCAGCATGTGGTTATGAGCTTTGAAAGCCACAATAGTAGTATTGAGGTCTACAAGATCGTGCAGTTTTAATGTTTTTAATTTAATGAACAGAGCATGATAATTCGCATAAGTTACAATTCTAATCGCTTTCTTTTGAAGTAAAAATATAGAGTTGATGTTTGATTTGTAATTGTTTCCCCAGATTTCAACACAATAGTTAAGATATGGGAGTATGAAAGAATTATATAACATAAGAACTTTTTGATTCACAGAGTTTTTAATTTTATGTAACATAGCAATATTTTTTGCCATCTTTGTCTTAAGTATATTTATGTACTGTTTCCAATTTAATTTATCATCTATATAGATTCCCAAAAATTGTATTTGTTGAGTTGGGAAATTGTGTTAGATGTAAATATAAACAGAATACAATGATTTGCAAATAATTTTCAACCCATATTCAGTTGAATATGCTACAAAGACAACATATTTGATGTTCAAACTGATAAACGTTTTTTTTTGCAAATAATTAACTCAAGTAGTTGGTAAAGGGCATGTTCACCACTGTGTTACATCACCTTTTCTTTTAACTGCACACAATAAACATTTGGGAACTGAGGAAACTAATTGTTGAAGCTTTGAAAGTGGAATTTTTTCCCATTCTTGTTTTATGTAGAGCTTCAGTCCTTCAACAGTCCGGGGTCTCCGCTGTCGTATTTTACACTTCATAATGCACCACACATTTTCCATGGGAGACAGGTCTGGACTGCAGGCGGGCCAGGAAAGAACCCGCACTCTTTTTTTTGCGAAGCCACGCTGTTGTAACATGTGCTGAATGTGGCTTGGCATTGTCTTGCTGAAATAAGCAGGGTCGTCCATGAAAAAGGCGGCGCTTAAATGGCAGCATATGTTGTTCCAAAACCTGTATGTACCTTTCAGCATTAATGGTGCCTTCACAGATGTGTAAGTTACCCATGCCTTGGGCACTAATGCACCCCCATACCATCACACATGCTGGCAATTGAACTTTGCGTCGATAACAGTCTGGATGGTTCGCTTCACCTTTGGTCCGGGTGACATGATGTCGAATATTTCCCAAAACAATTTGAAATGTGGACTCGTCAGATCACAGAACACTTTTCCACTTTGCATCAGTCCATTTTAGATGATCTCGGGCGCAGAGAATCCGGCGGCGTTTCTGGATGTTGTTGATAAATGGCTTTGGCGTTGCATAGTAGAGCTTTAACTTGCACTTACAGATGTAGCGACCAACTGTATTTAGTGACTGTAGTTTTATAAAGTGTTCTTGAGCCAATGTGGTGATATCCTTTTAGAGATTGAGGTCGGTTTTTAATACAGTGCCGTCTGAGGGATGGAAGGTCACTGTCATTCAATGTTGGTTTCCGGCCATGCCGCTTACGTGGAGTGATTTCTCCAGATTCTCTGAACCTTTTGATGATATTATGGAGCGTAGATGTTGAAATCCCTAAATTTCTTGCAATTGCACTTTGAGAAAGGTTGTTCTTAAACTGTTTGACTATTTGCTCACACAGTTGTGGACAAAGGGGTGTACCTCGCCCCATCCTTTCTTGTGAAAGACTGAGCATTTTTTGGGAAGCTGTTTTTATACCCAATCATGGCACCCACCTGTTCCCAATTAGCCTGCACACCTGTGGGATGTTCCAAATAAGTGTTTGATGAGCATTCCTCAACTTTATCAGTATTTATTGCCACCTTTCCCAACCTCTTTGTCACGTGTTGCTGGCATCAAATTCCAAAGTTAATATTTATTTGAGAAAAAAAAAAATGTTTATGAGTTTGAACATCAAATATGTTGTCTTTGTAGCATATTCAACTGAATATGGCTTGAAAAGGATTTGCAAATCATTGTATTCTGTTTATATTTACATCTAACACAATTTCCCAACTCATAAGGAAACGGGGTTTGTACAATCCGGGGCAGTGTTTCCCCCAGAAAATGTGTCAGTTAAGGTGGTGACTCCCCAGGGGGAGGGGACGGGCGAAGGAGGTGGGTGGGTATAAGGATCGGTGTATCTCGGCCTGTCGCCATCACGTCTCCACCTCGTCGCTGCCACCACAACCTGGGGGGCAATAAATAGCTACAGACTGTGGTGAAGTAGGTAGGCTTCGTCGTGTGAAGAAGCCTACAACTTTTGGTTGTGTTTTCCGCTCCATTTGTTGAATGGCAATGTACGATATATACCTTAACTTTCTCCGTAAAGTAAAAACAAAAGAGTCATAGTTACCAAAGATATTAAAATAATGACATACAAAGTCAAATTAATGACTTAGTGTAAGTAAACGTTTGCAATAAGCGTTTGAAAAAAAGAGTTAAAAGTGGGGCCACATGCTGACATATGCTCAACTCCATCCAACCATTTTCTACCGCTTGTCCCTTTTGGGGTCTCTGCTTAATTTATTACAGCATTTGGGAAGCCTGTAGTTGATTTTTATTATGTAAATGTTATTTGTATCAACACGTGATAGCAGGGACCCTGCCATTCAAAACTAGGCTGCCACATTACTAATGATTAATGTAACTATAGCTGAAAAAATAGTACAATAGCAATAGGAGAGACTATTTATCCCTGAACACTATGGAGTTCATGTAGGCTTTATGATGCACTTACATTAACATAATGTCATTTTTTGCTGCTTCAACACAGCTCAATCAACACAGAAAAAAGGTCAAGTGAAATAACTTAGTTTTTAACTGTAAGTCAATATTGCTTGTCTTTCTCTCAGACAGACAGGGCTTTGCTGTCTGTAGCACACGGACACGCACAGACACACACCGCACAGTGAGCTAACGTTGGGCTAATTGCTAATTAGTCTTCACCTCAAGGATTGCGAGCGAGTTGAGCTGCCGCTTTTTTCTAGAACGTCCAACAAACTCATAGTGATGTTACTAGTAGTTGACTGGGAGGTGTTTATTATCATTTGGGGAGAGTCCGCTCCACGTTATATGTGCTCAGAATACGCACTGCTGATTGGCTGTTACCGCTCTGCGTGTAACCAATCAGATGGTTCTGTGGGTGGGACAATGCTGCTTAGGTTTGGTTGCTATCAGCACTTCAGTCATCAACAATGATATCAGGCGAGAAGTGGACATTGAAACAGTGTGGGTGTGACTTGGTCGGATATGTACACCGAGCGGTGAACACAGTGAGCTCAGAAAGCATAAGAAAAAGTCTGTCCATCATTTAATCATTTACGTTTTTTTTAAACATTTGTATTTAATACCATGGGGAGTTGTCCATGATATGATGAATAACACAGAGTGAGCAGCAGCACGTAACAAAACATGCACACGGCAAACTTAGCCAGTACATTTTCATTTAACTTTCGGTTCATAGACATCAAGGAAGAGAATAGAACAGAATGGACTTAATTGTCATTATGTTTGCATATAACCAGATTAAGGACTCCAACTTAAGGTGCGGTAGTGGAAACCAATATGGGTTAAAAATAAATTACACTAAAACTAATGAAGATAAAAAATAAGAATTGAAATAAACAATAATGATAAGCAATCCTGTACACCAGGGGTCACCAGCCTTGGCGTCACTATAGACAGCCATTTTAAACTCGACAAACAAGTCAATGGCGTTTTAAAATCGTGTTTTTATCACCTTCGTCTTTTAGTAAAGGTTAAACCGTTTTTATCTTTTAACCTTTTTGAACAAGTCGTGCATGCTTTTATTTCAAGTGGCCTGGACTACTGCAATGCACTTTATGCTGGCATTAGCCAAAAAGCTCTCTCCCGGTTGCAGTTAGTCCAGAACGTGGCAGCAGGACTTTGAACAGGGGCCAGGAAACGCCAGCATATAACCCCAATTCTTCAGAGTTTGCACTGGCTCCCTGTTCATTTTAGAATTGATTTTAAAACCCTGCTGTTTGTTTTCAAATCTTTACATGGACTGGCACCTCAATATATCTCGGACCTCATCCAAATTTACATTCCTGCGCGCGCTCTGAGGTCCGAGAGCCAGTTCCAGCTCGTGGTGCCCAAGACCAGACTTAAGAGCAGGGGAGACAGGACCTTCTCTGTGGTCGGCCCTAAGCTCTGGAACACTCTGCCCCTCCATGTTCAAACTGCTTCCACAGTGGACTCTTTTAAGTCTCGTCTTAAGACGCACTTTTATTCTTTGGCTTTTAACACTACGTGAGTTGTGTGGTCCTCTGTTCTCTGTTGTCCTCTGTGTTTTTTATACACTTTGATTTCTATTTTACTGTTTTAATTGGTTTTACCCTTTAAAATAGTTTTTAATCATATTTGTTTTTATATTGTTTTTATTGGTTTTATATTTATTTATTTTTTGTTTTTATTCAGTCATTGGTGGAGCATAATATATATACTTTTTTTTATTTTATTTATTTATTTTATTTTTTTTACAATTGTTTTTAACATGGCTGTGCAGCACTTTGGAAACGTTATTGTTGTTTAAATGTGCTATATAAATATAGCGGATTGGATTGGATTGAACCTTTTTGAAACTAAGAGCTACCTCTTGGGTATTGATTCATGCGAAAGGGCTACCAGTTTGATACACACTTAAATAAATTGCCAGAAATAGCCAATTTACTCAATTTACCTTCAACTCTATGTTATTATTTATAATTGATGATATTTATCTTTGTGTAGTTTCCTCTGCCTTCCGTTCTGCTAGCCATTCTGTTGTCATACAAGAATGTAGCTTATATTTTGATTTAGCATGCTGATTGACTCTTCATTTAGCCTATTTCTATTACAGTCAAATATTTTTAAAGACTACTCCAATTGTTTGGCTGACTGTGGCATTTCGTTAGTCCTTTACAAGAATAAATCAATACAAATACATACAGACAAGTGCACAATAATATATCATTATTGTCAATCCACATTCATTGCCATGAACGTTGTCCAACTTTGAATCATCAAAAAATGCTCAATATTTCCAAACTTCCCGAGCTTAACTTCCTGTGGTAAATTTCCGTAAAGTTTCTGGAAATTTACCGGAAACTTTCCACCCCTTTGCAGAACTACTCGAGACCTCTGACTATTCAGTAAGAAAAAAATGTTCATAACATGTTTTTAGGCGATGTAACTATTTTGGCTGCAAACTTTTCTTTCCCGCCGGACAGAGGTCACCCGGGTCACCCGGGTCACATGTCAAATCAATCTTCAGGCTCGGCTTCAGCTCCAAGCCCCGAAAACTTTAGTCCTTTCTTTCCCCTTACCGTGTTTCTTTGCCTAGCCTTTCCTGGCTGGGCCTTCGGCACGGTTGAGGTTTCAAAGAAGAACTTTGATTATTGCCCAGCTTCCTCATTGATCTCACCCCAGTATCATGTGACACCGGACCCAGCCAAGTAAATGTGATACAGAGGAGGTATTGACCGGCACTGGACTTACTACCACAGAAAAAAAAAAACATACAGCACCAAAATAACAAGCTACCCAGAAACTGTGACGCCGTTTAGACAAAATCATGGATTGATTAGCCAGCAAGCTGTCGACCGCCAGTGACCAGTTGACCTTTAGACCAGTATTTGTCAACAGTTTTGGAGCCAAGGCACGTTTTTGTTCATTGAAAAATGCAGAGGCACACCACCGGCAGAAAACATTAAAAAATTAAACTCTGTAGTTGCTGCAATTGTTGGATATGAATTCAAACCATAACCAAGCATGCATCACTATAGCTCTTGTCTCAAACTAAGTGTCACCACCTGTCACATCACGCTGTGACTTTTTTGGAGGGTTTTGCGGTTTTCCTGTGTGTAGTGTATTGTGCTCCTTTTCCTGTTGTGTTGGTATTGTCCTGTAACAGCTTCATGTCTTCCTTTGAGCGATATTCCCCACACCCGCTTTGTTTTAGCAATCAAAAATATTTCAGTTGTACAGACGTTATCCTTCTTTGTGTGGAAATTGTTGATTGTCATGTCATGCACGGATGTACTTTGTGGACGCCATCTGCTCCACACGCTGTAAGTCTTTTCTGTCGTCCAGCATTTTGTTTTTGTGTACTTTGTAGCCAGTTTAGTTTTAGTTTCGTTTTAGAATTGGAAAATCTTTATTGTCCCTGAGGGGCAGTTTGGTTTGCAGCAGTAGTCAATAAAAACAATGTTCAACAGTAAAAACGAGGTTCAACGGTAAAAATGAGGTACAACAGTAAAAACGAGGTACAAATATATAAAATACATACAACATACAAACCATCATATAGCTAAAAACTAAAAACATTTGTAATACAATAAAAACTAATCACACGTCGCATCCTACTATCAATCAATCAATCAATGTTTATTTATATAGCCCCAAATCACAAATGTCTCAAAGGACTGCACAAATCATTACGACTACAACATCCTCGGAAGAACCCACAAAAGGGCAAGGAAAACTCACACCCAGTGGGCAGGGAGAATTCACATCCAGTGGGACGCCAGTGACAATGCTGACTATGAGAAACCTTGGAGAGGACCTCAGATGTGGGCAACCCCCCCCCTCTAGGGGACCGAAAGCAATGGATGTCGGGCGGGTCTAACATGATACTGTGAAAGTTCAATCCATAGTGGCTCCAACACAGCCGCGAGAGTTCAGTTCAAGCGGATCCAAGACAGCAGCGAGAGTCCCGTCCACAGGAGACCATCTCAAGCGGAGGCGGATCAGCAGCGTAGAGATGTCCCCAACCGATACACAGGCGAGCGGTCCATCCTGGGTCTCGACTCTGGACAGCCAGTATTTCATCCATGGTCATCGGACCGGACCCCCTCCACAAGGGAGGGGGCGACATAGGAGAAAGAAAAGAAGCGGCAGATCAACTGGTCTAAAAAGGAGGTCTATTTAAAGTGAGACTTAAATGCTTCTACTGAGGTAGCATCTCAAACTTTTACCGGGAGGGCGTTCCAGAGTACTGGAGCCCGAACGGAAAACGCTCTATAGTCCGCAGACTTTTTTTGGGCTCTAGGAATCACTAATAAGCCGGAGTCTTTTGAAGGCAGATTTCTTGCCGGGACATATGGTACAATACAATCGGCAAGATAGGATGGAGCTAGACCGTGTAGTATTTTATACCTAAGTAGTAAAACATTAAAGTCACATCTTAAGTGCACAGGAAGCCAGTGCAGGTGAGCCAGTATAGGTATATATGTATGTATATATGTATATAAAGGTATATACAGTACAGGCGTAATATGATCAAACTTTCTTGTTCTTGTCAAAAGTCTAGCAGCCGCATTTTGTACCAACTGTAATCTTTTAATGCTAGACATGGGGAGACCCGAAAATAATACGTTACAGTAATTGAGACGAGACGTAACAAACGATCCGATATTGATATCGGAAATCGGTCCGATATTAGCCAAAAAAGTGAATATCGGATTTTATCGGACTGAATCTAAAAACTCCGATATAAGCGCTCCGATATAAGCTGTCCATTTGCCACTGCAGCACTTCTATAATAGGTGACTGGTTTGATCACACTCCAACACAGTAGGTGGCGGCAATGCCCCTTAATTAATGTTGGTGGCGGCCGCGGAAGAAGAGCGTCTCTGATCCAGCATGCACCGCCCACGTGATCACAACAACGACAACGCGTGTGCTCAGCAAAGTGTAGTGATGTCGGCTGTGTGGAAGTATTTTAACTCACAGCATGCCAAATGCTTATCTTCTTAAAAAAAAAATCTCCACATTATGCTCGAACTGCAGAAAGTGGAGAAGGAGGAGGAGTAGTAGTAAGGGTAGTCAGCACTGACTGATTATTATTTGTTTTATGCTCTTGTTATTAGAGTGATATGTTTATTGTGTTTACACTATTCTTCAGTGAAGACTAAGAGTAATTACTTTATTGTTTTGGGCATAGTCAGTCAGTGAAACTGGAGCTGTGAACTCTTAATTTAGAGCAGTTGGACAGTGGACAATATTGTGTTGTTTTTGTGGTTTTTGTCCCTGCCCACAGTTGTTTCCAACATATGCTGACAGTAAAAAAAATAACTGAAGTGAACTTGAATTGTTTGCACTTTAAAACGTTTTTTGTTTTTTTTATTGGATTTATTTAGGTTATTTTTCAGGGTCTTCTAATTTATTTTTAATTTATTCTATTCAATTGTATAATTATGTTGGTATTAGTGGTTATTTTGCACTTTAAATATAACATTTCGTTTTTATTGGATTTGTTGAGGTAATACTCTTATGTTGAAGGTTAAAATGTATGTAACCAACTGGTTAATAATAAATGGGTCAGTTTTTCCTATACCTACTCTTGCTGACTATTGTTTTCTGTTTTAACACTACAACATCAGTAACAGTAACATCACTTTATCAAGCCTTTTCTAACATTCTACAAAACAAAATAAGGAATAAATATATGTATGATTCGTGCCTATATCGTATCGTATTGATATCGGTATCGGCAAATACTCAAGGCTACAATATCGGTATCGTATCGGGACATCCCTACTATAATGTATACCCGGCTGCAATTCAAGGAAATACGGTAGTCATGGAAATAAAGAAAAGCCATTGAATGATGTACATCACAACTTATCTTCAAGTGAATTGGCTTTCGCTGATCTTCAATTACTGTTACGACTACAATGTGTTTAATGTGCCACTGCCAACTACTGGCCTGAAGTGCACACTGCAGCATATACTGTACATGTACTGTACGCCTCAACTCCTATGTTCTAATTCAGGGGTGCCCATTACGTCGATCGCGAGCTACCAGTCGACCGCGGGGGGTGTGTCAGTCGATCTCCAGCCAGGCTTTTAAAAAAGATAGACCTAAAAATTAGTGATCATCAATCTTCACAAAGACGTCACTTAAATGACATTCACGGTACCGGAGGGTCTTGTGAGATGACGCAGGCTGCTGCAAGATCATTATTATGAAAATATGACCGAGAGGAAGGCGAGAAACACTTTTTATTTCAACAGACTCTCGCGCCGTACCTTCCGTCAAAACTCTAAAGGCCGACTGCACATTTCCTATCTTCACAATAAAAGCCCTGCTTCATGCTGCCTGCGCTAACTAAATACAGAGTCTCGCAAAACTGGCGTGCACAAGCGATCCCTCAGAAAGCTGGCGTGCACATCACTTGTGCACGCCAGCTTTCCGAGACTCTTATTTTGTTAGCGCAGGCAGCATGAAGCAGGGCTTTTATTGTGAAGATAGGAAATGTGCAGTCGGCCTTTAGAGTTTTGACGGACGGGACGGCGCCAAAGTCTGTTGAAATAAAAAGTGTTTCTCGCCTTCCTCTCTGTCATTTTTTCATAATAATGAACTGGCAGCAGCCAGCGTCATCTCACAAGACCCTCGGGTGCCGTGAATGTCAATCAAGCAAGCTACGGAATTTGCCGCCAATGTTTTTCTTGTAAAGTGTATGGAAGCTGGATGAATTAGATGCCAAAAACCAACCACTTTCATGTGGTATTGTACAGAAAGGACCACTTTTTTTCTCCTCCATTTGAAAATGTGGGCGTTATCATCATTACTGTCTGATTCCAATCAATGCAAGTCATCAGAATCAGGTAATACACCAACTTATATTCTTGTCTTCGTGAAAGAAAGACATCTATATGTGTTACACATGCTTGTATTATCATTAAACACATTTAACTTGTTTACAAAAATGTCTCTTTCATGAATAAATAAATATAAATAATATATATAAATGAGGTAGATCCCCTCGAGTTGGTCAATTGAAAAGTAGCTCGCCTGCAGAAAAAGTGTGGGCACCCCTGTTCTAATTAGACTGCAGCATGATGACAAAATGCCCTTTTTTTCCTCAATAAAATGCCGTAATTTCTCGATAAGTCGCGGTATTTCTTCATTAAACACGTGTCGTGGACACAGGGCATTCTTTGTC
>NC_084631.1:41851598-41859098 GCF_033978795.1 Nerophis ophidion
CCAGAGGACACAAATGTCCACAGTTTCCAAAAACAGTTTGAAATGTGGACTCGTCAGACCACAGAACACTTTTCCACTTTGCATCAGTCCATCTTAGATGATCTCGGGCCCAGAGAAGCCGGCGGCGTTTCTGGATGTTGTTGATAAATGGCTTTTGCTTTGCATAGTAGAGCTTTAAATTGCACTTACAGATGTACAAACCCACTGTATTTAGTGACAGTGGTTTTTTGAAGTGTTCCTGAGCCCATGTGGTGATATCCTTTAGAGATTGATGTGGGTTTTTGATACAGTGCCGCTTGAGGGATGGAAGGTCACGGTCATTCTATGTTGGTTTCCGGCCATGCCGCTTACGTGGAGTGATTTCTCCAGATTCTCTGAACCTTTTGATGATATTATGGAGCGTAGATGTTGAAATCCCTCAATTTCTTGCAATTGCACTTTGAGAAAGGTTGTTCTTAAACTGTTTGTCTATTTGCTCACGCAGTTGTGGACAAAGGGGTGTACCTCCCCCCATCCTTTCTTGTGAAAGACTGAGCATTTTTTGGGAAGATATTTTTATACCCAATCATGGCACCCACCTGTTCCCAATTAGCCTGTGGATGTTCCAAATAAGTGTTTGATGAGCATTCCTGAACTTTATCAGTATTTTTGCCAGGGAATATGTATTACAAATATCACCAAAAAAGTATGAATAATCCTGCGTCCAGGGTATACCCTGCCTTCCGCCCGAATGCAGCCGATATAAGCTCCAGCACCAACCCCCCTACAACCCCATAAGGGACAAGCGGTAGTAAATGGATGGATGGAAGTATAAATGATGTAGTTTTTATAAAAACACAATATAACAGCACACTTAAATGTCAACACTGAACATACACACAAAAGTCTCATTGGTGAACTCCAAAACACAAAAAAAGGAAAACCATTCTACCTTGTGTGCGGGATTATTTGTGCCATTCCTGAACACCTTGGGATATTTCCGAGTTATAAACGAGCTGTGTTTTCACGTAGTCACCGCTAGCGTTAGCACAAATTAGCGGTGTGAGGCAATCCATCATCGGCTTTTGTCCAGGTAGTGCTTTCTCCTCCGCTGTAATAAAGGTCCGCTGTGGCATCTTTTTCCGTCTCATCACAATTAAAGACTTGCTAAGCATCCCCCTTTGTTGATGACATCCTCCTACGTAGCTAGAACGCTAGCTCAGGGGTTCTCCATCATCCTGAAGCGATGCAGCAAGACACAGTTAAAGCCTTTTTCATCACACAAAGTCATCTCTGCTACGACAATTGTGGAAACAAACTGGTCAGAAGTGCCACATGTAGACCATGGCAATATATCCATTTCATTCATTCATTAGGTTTCTCTTGCAGATTATTGTGAAAAAAGAAAATGTCTTTATTTCCCCTCTTGCTCAGGCATGTTTTTTTAAACTTTACTTAAGTATGAGCCAAACCATTTCCACCAGGTAGCACGTATGATGAGGAAGAAGAACAATGCACAGTCATCACTAAAGCAGTCGCTGTCAGGTTCAAACATTGATGACATCTATTAAACAGACAAGAAGCAAGGAGTCAAACAGATACAGGATTCTAGTTAGCTCAATGAGGAGAGCGCGTAGACCTCTACCCTTGTACAGTGTCGTCCCACGCTCTGACAAAAGGAATGCACGCCGCCTCTTTTATTTGGACTTTCCCTGATTACATGGCGACGGCTGTTTCTAAGGAAGATGGGGTTGTAAACACCTATATTGATACAGTACACCTACTTTGAGACAAGACCTATATTGATACAGTACACCTACTTTGACACAAGACCTATATTGATACAGTACATTTACTTCGAGACAATACCTATATTGATACAGTACATCTACTTTGAGACAAGACCTATAATGATACAGTACATCTACTTTGAGACAAGACCTATATTGATACAGTACATCTACTTTGAGACAAGACCTATATTGATACAGTACATCTACTTTGAGACAAGACCTATATTGATACAGTACATCTACTTTGAGACAAGACCTATATTGATACAGTACATCTACTTTGAGACAAGACCTATATTGATACAGTACACCTACTTTGAGACAAGACCTATATTGATACAGTACATCTACTTTGAGACAAGACCTATATTGATACAGTACATCTACTTTGAGACAAGACCTATATTGATACAGTACACCTACTTTGAGACAAAACCTATATTGATACAGTACATCTACTTTGAGACAAGACCTATATTGATACAGTACATTTACTTCGAGACAAGACCTATATTGATACAGTACATCTACTTTGGGACAAGACCTATATTGATACAGTACATATACTTTGAGACAAGACCTATATTGATACAGTACATCTACTTCGAGACAAGACCTATATTGATACAGTACATCTACTTTGAGACAAGACCTATATTGATACAGTACATCTACTTCGAGACAAGACCTATATTGATACAGTACATCTACTTTGAGACAAGACCTATATTGATACAGTACATCTACTTTGAGACAAGACCTATATTGATACAGTACATCTACTTTGAGACAAGACCTATATTGATACAGTACACCTACTTTGAGACAAGACCTATATTGATACAGTACACCTACTTTGAGACAAGACCTATATTGATACAGTACACCTACTTTAAAACAAGACCTATATTGATACAGTACATCTACTTTGAGACAAGACCTATATTGATACAGTACATCTACTTTGAGACAAGACCTGTATTGAAGCAGTACACCTGCTTTGACACAAGACCTATATTGATACAGTACATCTACTTTGAGACAAGACCTATGTTGAGACAGTACATCTACTTTGAGACAAGACCTATATTGATACAATACATCTACTTTGAGACAAGACCTATATTGATACAGTTAATCTACTTTGAGACAAGACCTATGTTGAGACAGTACATCTACTTTGAGACAAGACCTATATTGATACAGGACATCTACTTTGAGACAAGACCTGTATTGATACAGTACATCTACTTTGAGACAAGACCTATATTGATACAGTACATCTACTTTGAGACAAGACCTATATTGATACAGTACATCTACTTTGAGACAAGACCTATATTGATACAGTACATCTACTTTGAGACAAGACCTATATTGATACAGTACACCTACTTTGAGACAAGACCTATATTGATACAGTACACCTACTTTGAGACAAGACCTATATTGATACAGTACACCTACTTTGAGACAAGACCTATATTGATACAGTACATCTACTTTGAGACAAGACCTATATTGATACAGTACATCTACTTTGAGACAAGACCTATATTGATACAGTACATCTACTTTGAGACAAGACCTATATTGATCCAGTACACCTACCTTGAGACAAGACCTATATTGATACAGTACACCTACTTTGAGACAAGACCTATATTGATACAGTACACCTACTTTGAGACAAGACCTATATTGATACAGTACATCTACTTTGAGACAAGACCTATATTGATACAGTACATCTACTTTGAGACAAGACCTATATTGATACAGTGGATCTACTTTGAGACAAGACCTATATTGATACAGTACACCTACTTTGAGACAAGACCTATATTGATACAGTACATCTACTTTGAGACAAGACATATTGATACAGTACATCTACTTTGAGACAAGACCTATATTGATAAAGTACATCTCCTTTGAAACAAGAGCTATATTGATAACATACATCTACTTTGAGACAAGACCTATATTGATACAGTTCATCTACTTTGAGACAAGACCTATATTGATACAGTACACCTACTTTGAGACAAGACCTATATTGATACAGTACACCTACTTTGAGACAAGACCTATATTGATACAGTACATCTACTTTGAGACAAGACCTATATTGATACAGTACACCTACTTTGAGACAAGACCTGTATTGATACAGTACACCTACTTTGAGACAAGACCTATATTGATACAGTACACCTACTTTGAGACAAGATTTATAATGATACAGTACACCTACTTTGAGACAAGACCTATATTGATACAGTACATCTATTTTGAGACAAGACCTATATTGATACAGTACACCTACTTTGAGACAAGACCTATATTGATACAGTACATCTACTTTGAGACAAGAGCTATATTGATACAGTGAATCTACTTTGAGACAAGACCTATATTGATACAGTACACCTACTTTGAGACAAGACCTATACTAATACAGTACATCTACTTTGAGACAAGACCTATATTGATACAGTACATCTACTTTGAGACAAGACCTATATTGATACAGTTAATCTACTTTGAGACAAGAACTATGTTGAGACAGTACATCTACTTTGAGACAAGACCTATATTGATACAGTACACCTACTTTGACACAAGACCTATATTGATACAGTACATTTACTTCGAGACAATACCTATATTGATACAGTACATCTACTTTGAGACAAGACCTATAATGATACAGTACATCTACTTTGAGACAAGACCTATGTTGAGACAGTACATCTACTTTGAGACAAGACCTATATTGATACAGTACACCTACTTTGAGACAAGACCTATATTGATACAGTACATCTACTTTGAGACAAGACCTATGTTGATACAGTACATCTACTTTGAGACAAGACCTATATTGATACAGTACATCTACTTTGAGACAAGACCTATATTGATACAGTACATTTACTTTGAGACAAGACCTATATTGATACAGTACATTTACTTTGAGACAAGACCTATATTGATACAGTACATCTACTTTGAGACAAGACTTATATTGATAAAGTCCATCTACTTTGAGACAAGACCTATGTTGATACAGTACATCTACTTTGAGACAAGACATATTGATACAGTACATCTACTTTGAGACAAGACCTATATTGATAAAGTACATCTCCTTTGAAACAAGAGCTATATTGATAACATACATCTACTTTGAGACAAGACCTATATTGATACAGTTCATCTACTTTGAGACAAGACCTATATTGATACAGTACACCTACTTTGAGACAAGACCTATATTGATACAGTACACCTACTTTGAGACAAGACCTATATTGATACAGTACATCTACTTTGAGACAAGACCTATATTGATACAGTACACCTACTTTGAGACAAGACCTGTATTGATACAGTACACCTACTTTGAGACAAGACCTATATTGATACAGTACACCTACTTTGAGACAAGATTTATAATGATACAGTACACCTACTTTGAGACAAGACCTATATTGATACAGTACATCTATTTTGAGACAAGACCTATATTGATACAGTACACCTACTTTGAGACAAGACCTATATTGATACAGTACATCTACTTTGAGACAAGAGCTATATTGATACAGTGAATCTACTTTGAGACAAGACCTATATTGATACAGTACACCTACTTTGAGACAAGACCTATACTAATACAGTACATCTACTTTGAGACAAGACCTATATTGATACAGTACATCTACTTTGAGACAAGACCTATATTGATACAGTTAATCTACTTTGAGACAAGAACTATGTTGAGACAGTACATCTACTTTGAGACAAGACCTATATTGATACAGTACACCTACTTTGACACAAGACCTATATTGATACAGTACATTTACTTCGAGACAATACCTATATTGATACAGTACATCTACTTTGAGACAAGACCTATAATGATACAGTACATCTACTTTGAGACAAGACCTATGTTGAGACAGTACATCTACTTTGAGACAAGACCTATATTGATACAGTACACCTACTTTGAGACAAGACCTATATTGATACAGTACATCTACTTTGAGACAAGACCTATGTTGATACAGTACATCTACTTTGAGACAAGACCTATATTGATACAGTACATCTACTTTGAGACAAGACCTATATTGATACAGTACATTTACTTTGAGACAAGACCTATATTGATACAGTACATTTACTTTGAGACAAGACCTATATTGATACAGTACATCTACTTTGAGACAAGACTTATATTGATAAAGTCCATCTACTTTGAGACAAGACCTATGTTGATACAGTACATCTACTTTGAGACAAGACCTATATTGATACAGTACACCTACTTTGACACAAGACCTATATTGATACAGTACATCTACGTTGAGACAAGACCTATATTGATACAGTACATCTACTTTGAGACAAGACCTATATTGATACAGTTCATCTACTTTGAGACAAGACCTATATTGATACATACTTAGTTCTGCTTTAAAGTCATATCCAACAATTGCGACACAGACTTTTTACTGTCAGTTGAGTTTATAATTTCTGCTGGTGGTGTGCCTCTGGATTTTTTCAACGCGAAAACTGTGCCTTGGTTCAAACAAGGTTGACAAACACTGGTGTAGACCACGTCTAGGAAACCCACACATCTGGACAAATGCATGAGTCTGGATAAAACATTGCCCCTCAGACCCCCGGCTTATTTCCAGTCTTTTCTCACGAAGTTGAACTCCCACGCCTGATACCAAGTGTGGGTGTTGTGCATGCATTTGTTTTAGTCCGTGCACTTTGACAGAACGCCAGCTGCCTCCTCCTTCCACCAATCATCTCACTCGCACTTCTACGTACATTTGGAGGCTGAACGTCACGCTTGAAATTGGTGACCAGGGTAGAATTATCCGGTACTCAAAAGCGCCACAAGGTCCCTGCAAGGTGTCTGACAAGTGACAAATTGTAAACCAAAGAAAGCATATTTAACCCCCTAAAACCTCCACTTTGTTGCCATACTTGGAATGTTGTAACAAGTCTTGGCTTGTGGCGGCACTACAAAGTCATCAACAATGGATACTTGGTGATGATCTCCATGTGAGCCCACACCGCAGTGGGGGGGTCACACACGGCTCAAGAAGTCCACAACACCCGCTATCCAGCGCATATTGTTTGGATTCTCAAAATGTCATTTGTAGAGCTCAGACTTAACTCCGCTGTCAGGTCCCCGGCAAGCTGGGGTGCTGGGGGGCTAGAAGTCTGCTGGTGATTGTTGGGGGGGATTAGAAAAATTGAAGTGCTGAAGATGACTCCTTCATGCTAGAATTGCACCAAGAGCCGGAGGGCCTGACTCTTCTTGTAAAAGAAGAAGCAACGGTTTTGCCTTGCTTTCCTTAGCTACTACATGTTGTTCAGGCAGAAGAGTGCGCTTACCGATCTCCAATGATCGCTATGCTAGCATCTTGTGCTTTGCTGTTTACTTATATTGATTATCCCCACCAATAAAAGCTAAGTTTTATTTTCGTAGCTCAACATCTGCTTTTTGATCAAACATTTTGAAGGCTTGCAGAAAGGATGGTTATTGTTGCCACTGAGTCAAAAGCTATTAAATGATCATTCATGCGTTCATTTCATCTGGTATTGACTATAGCAGGGGTAGGGAACCTATGGCTCTAGAGCCAGATGTGGCTCTTTTGATGGCTACAACCGGCTCTCAGATACATTTTAGCTGACA
>NC_084631.1:41864098-41894098 GCF_033978795.1 Nerophis ophidion
ATTTTCAAGGTAAAAAATGATTTTCAAGGTAAAAGTTGATTTTCAAGGAAAAAATGATTTTCAATGTAAGATGATTTCCAAGGAAAAAAATGATTTTCAAGGTAAAAGTTGATTTTTAAGAATAAAAATTATTTTCAAGGAAAAAAAAAATTCAAAGTAAAAGTTGATTTTCAAGGAAAAAAATGATTTTCAAGGTAAAAAATGATTTTCAAAGTAAAAGTTGATTTTCAAGGTAAAAGTTGATTTTCAAGGAAAAAAATGATTTTTAAGGTAAGATGATTTTCAAGGAAAAAAATGATTTTCAAGGTAAAAGTTGATTTTCAAGGAAAAAAAATATTTTCAAGGTAAAAGTTGATTTTTAAGAATAAAAATGATTTTCAAGGAAAAAAAAAATTTCAAGGTAAAAGTTGATTTTCAAGGAAAAAAAAGATTTTCAAGGTAAAAAATAATTTTCAAAGTTAAAGTTGATTTTCAAGGTAAAAGTTGATTTTCAAGGTAAAAGTTGATTTTCAAAGAAAAAAATGATTTTCAAGGTAAGATGATTTCCAAGGAAAAAAATGATTTTCAAGGTAAAAGTTGATTTTCAAGGAAAAAAAATATTTTCAAGGATAAAAATTATTTTCAAGGAAAAAAAATATTTTCAAAATAAAAGTTTATTTTCAAGGCAAAAAATTATTTTCAAGGGAAAAGTTGATTTTCATGACAAAAAATTATTTTCAAGGAAAAAAATTATGAGGAGGTTGAGGTGGGCGGGGTTGGGGGGGGGGGGGGGCGGCGGCGTAGCGGGGGGTTGTATATTGTAGCGTCCCGGAAGAGTTAGTGCTCCAAGGAGTTCTGGGTATTTGTTGCTGTGTTTATGTTGTGTTACGGTGCGGATGTTCTCCTGAAATGTGTTTGTCATTCTTGTTTGGTATGGGTTCACAGTGTGGCGCATATTTGTAACAGTGTTAGCGTTGTTTATACGGCCACACTTAGTGTGACCTGTATGGCTGTTGACCAAGTATGCTTCGCATTCACTTGTGTGTGTGAAAAGCCGTAGATATCATGTTACTGGGCCGGCACGCAAAGGCAGTGCCTTCAAGGTTTATTGGTGCTTTGTACTTCTCCCTTCGTCCATGTACGCAGCGGCGTTTTAAAAAGTCATACATTTTACTTTTTGAAACCGATATCGATAATTGTGAAACAGATGCCGAGAATTTCCGATATTATATATTACACTTTAAAGCATTCATCAGCCGAAAATATCAACACTCCGGTATTATCGGACATCTAATTTATTTATGTATATATATATATATATACGTATGTATGTATGTATGTATGTGTGTATTCATGTGTGTGTTTGTGTGTGTGTATATATATATATATATATATATATATATATATATATGACTTGTTATAAAAATCTGTTATGACTGAGACCCTCCTAGGTCCACAGGACCAAACTTGAGGGGAGCCCTAAAAGTAAAAAAAATATAATTTGTATTGGTTTTCAAAATGAATAGTATCAAAAAAAAATTATATATATATATATATATATATATATATATATATATATATATATATATATATATATACATACACGTGACAAAGAAGTTGGGAAAGGTGGCAATAAATACTGATAAAGTTGAGGAATGCTCATCAAACACTTATTTGGAACATCCCACAGGTGTGCAGGCTAATTGGGAACAGGTGGGTGCCATGATTGGGTATAAAAGCAGCTTCCATGAAATGCTAAGTAATTCACAAACAAGGATAGGGCGAGTGTCACCAATTTTTAAGCAAATTGTCGAACAGTTTTCGAACAACATTTCTCAACGAGCAATTGCAAGGAATTTAGGGATTTTACCATCCACGGTCCCTAAAATCATCGAAACGTTCAGAGAATCTGGAGAAATCACGGCACGTAAGTGATGATATTACGGACCTTTGAGCCCTCAGGCAGTACTGCATCAAAAACCAACATCAGTGTGTAAAGGATATCACCACATGGGCTCAGTAACACTTCATAAAACCACTGTCAGTAACTATAAAGGTCTTCGATATAAATATATATATATATGTAATATAGTTTTGTTTTTGTTTTTTAACTATTTTTTAGGATGAAATACATCACTGTACATAAATAGTGGTCATAAATAGTGATTGTGACAGGTCTCCAGACGTCATCGTGCTGGTTACATGGACCATTGATGCAAGTGTAGCAGGTTTGACTCTTTTTTTGTTTTTGTTTTTGTTTCAATAGACATGCTTTCGTTCCAGCCGATCGCGGCAATTTCTAGCACGACCTCCTTTCCTGCTCGTCTTGGCGCGCCTTGCTTTGGCCGGTAGCCGCGTCTTCCGTGGAGGCTCATCTCTCTCCGGGTCGTCTTCGTTGTCTGTCGTTTCCTCTCCTCCTTCTCCCCTTTTATGCTGCAGGGATTGAGAGCAGGTGTGTGATACTACGCACCCGACTCAGATTGTCGCTCCAAGCGTGTTCCGCCTCTCTGCTCCGCTGCACATTCCGCCCCCTGGCCGCCATCTTGGGCAGGACGGCCGTTTGTCCTACCCTGCTGTCGGCTCCGTCTCTCCACAGTGATTATTGCAGATATTATATAGCATCAGTTATTTGCAAGGCCACGGCACGAGCGGTACTTCTCTCTAAGCAGAGTTTATTCTGGATGGCAGGTACTGCTGATACCCCAAACCAGCACCAAAATAGGCGAAATCAAAGAAGCTCTTTAATATCAATCCATCAAAATGGAGTGACTCGCCATAAGCGGATGCGGTGTAATGAGGTGCCTTCCTGGAATCAAAGTGTGCTGCCATCAAATGAGTTTTCACAGTGCAGAGGAGAAGCTGCCATCAATCAAAGCGGGGCTGAGGGTGACATTCCACACATGGGATCTCTTGTCACCTGCTATTGATCCACTTCTCTTAGCGCCACATTTAGACACCAAGGTGACACCGGGCCAAGATGCACAGCTTCTCTTTTACAAACAACCTCTTCGATGAGTTAATTGAATCCGCGGACTGAAGCAAATGAGCATGATGATGTATGCTGTTCAATGCCCGACTCCTAATGGCCTGCTTGTTTGCCACAACATGAGAGGCTCGCAAAAACACTTCCCCGGTCTCTTCCCCTTTCACCGCTCTGACTATTAGCAATGAAAACAATTTAAAGTCGCCTCTTTCTTGTTTTTAAATGAGGAGGCACACTTTACTATCTTATTTATGCACACATAACGGAGGATGAGCGGTACGAGAAATTGGACGGTTAACTACACAGCTCAGTGCAGGTGACACTAATGACTAATGTACTATCAACAACATACTGGGGTTGTACTTGTAAAGTACTGCCATACTAATGAATCATAAACTCTACTAAACCGCCTCTATAAAGTACCGGTTCCCTTTTTTAAAAAATGTTTTATTAACGGGCTTGACAGCACGTCTTCACATTCAATCAATCAATCAATGTTTATTTATATAGCCCCACATCACAAATGTCTCAAAGGACTGCACAAATCATTACGACTACAACATCCTCGGAAGAACCCACAAAAGGGCAAGGAAAACTCACACCCAGTGGGCAGAGGGAATTCACATCCAGTGGGACGCCAGTGACAATGCTGACTATGAGAAACCTTGGAGAGGACCTCAGATGTGGGCAACCCCCCCTCTCTAGGGGACCGAAAGCAATGGATGTCGAGCGGGTCGAACATGATACTGTGAAAGTTCAATCCATAGTGGCTCCAACACAGCCGCGAGAGTTCAGTTCAAGCGGATCCAAGACAGCAGCGAGAGTCCCGTCCACAGGAAACCATCCCAAGCGGATCAGCAGCGCAGAGACGTCCCCAACCGATACAGGCGAGCGGTCCATCCTGGGTCTCGACTCTGGACAGCCAGTACTTCATCCATGGTGATCGGACCGGACCCCCTCCACAAGGGAGGGGGGGACATAGGAGAAAGAAAAGAAGCGGCAGATCAACTGGTCTAAAAAGGAGGTCTATTTAAAGGCTAGACTATACAGATGAGTTTTAAGGTGAGACTTAAATGCTTCTACTGAGGTAGCATCTCCAACTGTTACCGGGAGGGCATTCCAGAGTACTGGAGCCCGAACGGAAAACGCTCTATAGCCCGCAGACTTTTTTTGAGCTCTAGGAATCACTAATAAGCTGGAGTCTTTTGAACGCAGATTTCTTGCCGGGACATATGGTACAATACAATCGGCAAGATAGGATGGAGCTAGACCGTGTAGTATTTTATACGTAAGTAGTAAAACCTTAAAGTCACCTCTTAAGTGCACAGGAAGCCAGTGCAGGTGAGCCAGTACAGGCGTACATTGTTGGTTTTACTAGCAGAGGAGCACGTTCGGCAGCGCACACACACAGAGTGCTTACAAGCAGACAGTGCAGAAAAGGGAGAATGGACGCATTTTGGTGTAAAAAGTAAAGATAAAACACCCTCAGGAAGAGGTGCTTTAAGACATGGCTAGCTAGCTAGCAGCTAACATCAGTGTTTTAGCTACTTCAAGTAAAGTAAGTTTCTTACAAGTAGCATTATCAGTGGAGGACAAGGAATAGCTAAACATGCTTCACTACACACCGTAGGAGGATACAATAGCTCGCCGCTAACTGCAAGCTAGCGCTCCTCAATGTAAACAAATGCCACAGGTGGGTCCACACAGACATCGATTGTAACGATACCAAGTACAAGAGCCGTACATATCCGATGCTATTTGAAATACTATTAGAATTTTTGAATTATCACTAAATCTTTCGTCTTTTTTAAGAAGTGTTTATAAACTTATGAATTACCTCCTTGGACACAAAATAAGTTTTTATTATATTATTATTGTTATAATTGATGTATGATCCTGTAACTACTTGGTATCGGATTAAGAGCAAAATGTGTGGTATCATCCAAAACTAATGTCAAGTATCAAAGAAGAGAAGAATAAGTGATTATTGGGTGGATCTACACCTGAACTACACTGTAATGATACCAAGCACAAGAGCGTATCTACTCAATACTAACATGATTACATAACATTTTTTTATCATACCAATTTATTTTTGCTTTTTTAAAAATCTGTATCGTATTTATAAAGTCAGTAATTACGTCCCTGGACACATGAGGACGTTGAATATGACCAATGTACGATCCTGAAACTACTTGGTATCGGATCGATACCTAAATGTGTGGTATCACCCAAAACTAATGTCAAGTATCAAAGAAGAGAAGAATAAGTGATTATTACATTTGAACAGAAGTGTAGATAGAACATGTTAAATGATAAAATAAGCCGATATTAACAGTAAATGAACAAGTGGATTAATGATCCATTTTTACAGTTTGTCCCTCTTAATATGGACAAAATAATTGGTAGATAAAGTTTCATGTACCCTAAGATTTTTTTGTTCAAATCAAGAGAATAATGACATTTTTTGAGGTCTCCTTCATATAGAAAAGTAATGAAAAGTATCAAAATACATTTAGGTTCCGTTACCAAAATAATGGTATCGTGACAAGCTGACATTGACTGTAATGATACCATGTACAAGAATGTATCTAGTCGATACTACTATGATTACATCGACAACATTTTTTTTTGTTTAAAAATGTATATTATGTTTATAAAATCAGGAAATACGTCCCTGGACACACGAGGACGTTGAATATGATCCTTTAACTACTTGTTATCGGATCGATACCTAAATGTGTGGTATCACCCAAAACTAATGTCCAGTATCAAAGAAGAGAAGAATAAGTGATTATTACATTTGAACAGAAGTGTAGATAGAACATGTTAAAGGAGGAAATAAGCAGATATTAACAGTAACTGAACAAGTGGATTAATGATCCATTTTTACAGTTTGTCCCTCTTAATATGGACAAAATAATTGGTAGATAAAGTTTCATGTACCCTAAGATTTTTTTTGTTCAAATCAAGAGAATAATGACATATAGAAAAGTAATGAAAAGTATCAAAATACATTTGGGTTCCGTTACCAAAATAATGGTGTTGGGACAAGCTGACATTGACTGTAATGATACCAAGTACAAGAGTGTATCTAGTCGATACTACTATGATTACATCGACATTTTTTTTGTTTAAAAATGTATATTATGTTTATAAAATCAGGAAATACGTCCCTTGACACATGAGGACGTTGAATATGATCCTTTAACTACTTGTTATCGGATCGATACCTAAATGTGTGGTATCACCCAAAACTAATGTCCAGTATCAAAGAAGAGAAGAATAAGTGATTATTACATTTGAACAGAAGTGTAGATAGAACATGTTAAAGGAGGAAATTAGCAGATATTAACAGTAACTGAACAAGTGGATTAATGATCCATTTTTACAGTTTGTCCCTCATAATATGGACTAAATAATTGGTAGATAAAGTTTCATGTACCCATAGATTTTTTTGTTCAAATCAAGGGAATAATGACATTTTTTGAGGTTTCCTTCATATAGAAAAGTAATGAAAAGTATCAAAATACATTTAGGTTCCGTTACCCAAATAATGGTATCGTGACAAGCTGACATTGACTGTAATGATACCAAGTACAAGAGTGTATCTAGTCGATACTACTATGATTACATCGACATTTTTTTTGTTTAAAAATGTATATTATGTTTATAAAATCAGGAAATACGTCCCTGGACACACGAGGACGTTGAATATGATCCTTTAACTACTTGTTATCGGATCGATACCTAAATGTGCGGTATCATCCAAAACTAATGTCCAGTATCAAAGAAGAGAAGAATAAGTGATTATTACATTTGAACAGAAGTGTAGATAGAACATGTTAAAAGAGAAAATAAGCCGATATTAACAGTAAATGAACAAGTGGATTAATGATCCATTTTTACGGTTTGTCCCTCTTAATATGGACAAAATAATTGGTAGATAAAGTTTCATGTACCCAACGTTTTTTTTGTTCAAGTCAAGAGAATAATGAAAATTTTTCAGGTCTCCTTCATATAGAAAAGTAATGAAAAGTATCAAAATACATTTAGGTTCCGTTACCAAAATAATGGTGTTGGGACAAGCTGACATTGATTGTAATGATACCAAGTACAAGAGTGTATCTAGTCGATACTACTATGATTACATCAACATTTTTTTTTGTTTAAAAATGTATATTATGTTTATAAAATCAGGAAATACGTCCCTGGACACATGAGGATGTTGAATATGATCCTTTAACTACTTGTTATCGGATCGATACCTAAATGTGTGGTATCACCCAAAACTAATGTCAAGTATCAAAGAAGAGAAGAATAAGTGATTATTACATTTGAACAGAAGTGTAGATAGAACATGTTAAAAGAGGAAATAAGCCGATATTAACAGTAAATGAACAAGTGGATTAATGATCAATTTTTACAGTTTGTCCCTCTTAATATGGACAAAATAACTGGTAGATAAAGTTTCATGTACCTTAAGATTTTTTTTGTTCAAATCAAGAGAATAATGACATTTTTTGAGGTCTCCTTCATATAGAAAAGTAATGAAAAGTATCAAAATACATTTAGGTTCCGTTACCAAAATAATGGTATCGTGACAAGCTGACATTGACTGTAATGATACCAAGTACAAGAGTGTATCTAGTCGATACTACTATGATTACATCGACATTTTTTTTGTTTAAAAATGTATATTATGTTTATAAAATCAGGAAATACGTCCCTGGACACATGAGGACGTTGAATATGATCCTTTAACTACTTGTTATCGGATCGATACCTAAATGTGCGGTATCACCCAAAACTAATGTCCAGTATCAAAGAAGAGAAGAATAAGTGATTATTACATTTGAACAGAAGTGTAGATAGAACATGTTAAAGGAGGAAATAAGAAGATATTAACAGTAACTGAACAAGTGGATTAATGATCCATTTTTACAGTTTGTCCCTCTTAATATGGACAAAATAATTGGTAGATAAAGTTTCATGTACCCTAAGATTTTTTTTGTTCAAATCAAGAGAATAATGACATATAGAAAAGTAATGAAAAGTATCAAAATACATTTAGGTTCCGTTACCAAAATAATGGTATCGTGACAAGCTGACATTGACTGTAGTGATTTCAAGTACAAGAGTGTATCTAGTCGATACTACTATGATTACATCGACAACATTTTTTTTGTTTAAAAATGTATATTATGTTTATAAAATCAGGAAATACGTCCCTGGACACATGAGGATGTTGAATATGATCCTTTAACTACTTGTTATCGGATCGATACCTAAATGTGTGGTATCACCCAAAACTAATGTCAAGTATCAAAGAAGAGAAGAATAAGTGATTATTACATTTGAACAGAAGTGTAGATAGAACATGTTAAAAGAGGAAATAAGCAGATATTAACAGTAACTGAACAAGTGGATTAATGATCCATTTTTACAGTTTGTCCCTCTTAATATGGACAAAATAATTGGTAGATAAAGTTTCATGTACCCAAAGATTTTTTTGTTCAAATCAAGAGAATAATGACATTTTTTGAGGTCTCCTTCATATAGAAAAGTATTGAAAAGTATCAAAATACATTTAGGTTCCGTTACCAAAATAATGGTATCGTGACAAGCTGACATTAACTGTAATGATACCAAGTACAAGAGTGTATCTAGTCGATACTACTATGATTACATCGACAACATTTTTTTTGTTTAAAAATGTATATTATGTTTATAAAATCAGGAAATACGTCCCTGGACACACGAGGACGTTGAATATGATCCTTTAACTACTTGTTATCAGATCGATACCTAAATGTGTGGTATCACCCAAAACTAATGTCCAGTATCAAAGAAGAGAAGAATAAGTGATTATTACATTTGAACAGAAGTGTAGATAGAACATGTTAAAAGAGAAAGTAAGCCGATATTAACAGTAAATGAACAAATGGATTAATGATCCATTTTTACAGTTTGTCCCTCTTAATATGGACAAAATAATTGGTAGATAAAGTTTCATGTACCCTAAGATTTTTTTTGTTCAAATCAAGAGAATAATGACATATAGAAAAGTAATGAAAAGTATCAAAATACATTTAGGTTCCGTTACCAAAATAATGGTATCGTGACAAGCTGACATTGACTGTAGTGATACCAAGTACAAGAGTGTATCTAGTCGATACTACTATGATTACAGCGACATTTTTTTTGTTTAAAAATGTATATTATGTTTATAAAATCAGGAAATACGTCCCTTGACACATGAGGACGTTGAATATGATCCTTTAACTACTTGTTATCGGATCGATACCTAAATGTGCGGTATCACCCAAAACTAATGTCCAGTATCAAAGAAGAGAAGAATAAGTGATTATTACATTTGAACAGAAGTGTAGATAGAACATGTTAAAAGAGAAAATAAGCAGATATTAACAGCAAATGATCCCTTGAGTTGATTTCGCTGATCAATTTGAATTAATATCATTTGAGGTTTTTTTTATTTTTCAGTATCAGATGATTTAAGTCGGTCAACAATGTTTAGTTTAAATTAGGAGAGGATCAAAGTTATTTTTGGCGGCCCTCTAGTGGTTAAGAAACACTCATCAAAACTGATAGGAAGTCAAAAAATGTCAAACATTGTTTGCACAAGATGATATGTTTTCTGAAGCGTTGACACACATGACGAAATATGCTTCTATGCAAAAGTCTGCAGCTTTATTTCCTGCTGGTCACACTGGAATCAAATATCAAAATAGCAGAATAATACACAAAGCCCTTTTTTGTTTTCATTAATTATAGTAATAGTGGTAATAAATGATTATTTTTATATATGTTTAGTAGCCCCAATGCAGCTGAGATAGGCTCCGGCGACAGCAAAAAGGGGACAAGCGGTAGAAAATGTATGGATAATTGTTTAGTACTATTTTTAAAGTATGTGTTCCAGTCAATAGGAAGTATAAAGAGTATTTTTTTATTTTATTTTTACGTTAAAGCAAGAAAAAACATGTATTTCCAACAGTGGCAGGACCGCTTGAAGATGATTAGTCTGCTTGTTATCTAAGATGAGAAGAAATACAGAAAGGAGCGTGCCAAATAATGCTCCCACACGATAGAATGTGAGACTTTATTTAGCTTTGTCACACCTCCAAATATGTGCTGGTATGCAAATTCATCTTTTACAGGCTCTTGGACAACAAACAGGGAGAAATATTTACACTTTTGGGAGTTAACTTTATTAAGGATCCCCATTAAAGACTATTCTTCCCGGCAAAATAAACATCACAAAACATAAGATTGCAATGCAGTACAACATGTTCAAGTAATAAAATGTTGTAATACAAAAATAACAACAACAAAGAACCAAAAAAAAACAAAACAGTAACTTGGAGTTTGCATACTAATGTTCATACCAAAGATAAAAAGAGATCTGCAAACCCCGTTTCTATATGAGTTAGGAAATTGTGTTAGATGTAAATATAAACAGAATACAATGATTTGCAAATCATTTTCAAGCCATATTCAGTTGAATATGCTACAAAGACAACATATTTGATGTTCAAACTTATAAAAAAATTATTTTTTTTGCAAATAATCATTAACTTTAGAATTTGATGCCAGCAACACGTGACAAAGAAGTTGGGAAAGGTGGCAATAATTACTGGTTAAGTTGAGGAATGCTCATCAAACACTTATTTGGAACATCCCACAGGTGTGCAGGCTAATTGGGAACAGGTGGGTGCCATGATTGGCTATAAAAACAGCTTCCCAAAAAATGCACAAGAAAGGATGGGGCGAGGTACACCCCTTTGTCCACAACTGCTTGAGCAAATAGTCAAACAGTTTCAGAACAACCTTTCTCAAAGTGCAATTGCAAGAAATTTAGGGATTTCAACATCTACGCTCCATAATATCATCAAAAGTTCAGAGAATGTGGAGAAATCACTCCACGTAAGCGGCATGGCCGGAAACCAACATTGAATGACCGTGACCTTCCATCCCTCAGACGGCACTGTATCAAAAACCCACATCAATCTCTAAAGGATATCACCACATGGGCTCAGGAACACTTCAGAAAACCACTGTCACTAAATACAGTTTGTCCTACATCTGTAAGTGCAAGTTAAATCCCTGCTATGCAAAGCCAAAGCCATTTATCAACAACATCCAGAAACGTTGCCGGCTGCTCTGGGCCTGAGATCATCTAAGATGGACTGATGCAAAGTGGAAAAGTGTTCTGTGGTCTGACGAGTCCACATTTCAGATTGTTTTGGGAAATATTCGACATCGTGTCATCCGGACCAAAGGGGAAGCGAACCATCCAGACTGTTATCGATGCAAAGTGTAAAAGCCAGCATGTGTGATGGTATGGGGGTGCATTAGTGCCCAAGGCATGGGTAACTTACACATCTGTGAAGGCACCATTAATGCTGAAAGGTACATACAGGTTTTGGAACAACGTATGCTGCCATCTAAGCGCCGTCTTTTTCATGGACGCCCCTGCTTATTTCAGCAAGACAATGCCAAGTCACATTCAGCACGTGTTACAACAGCGTGGCTTCGTAAAAAAACGAGTGCGGGTACTTTCCTGGCCCGCCTGCAGTCCAGACATGTCTCCCATGGAAAATGTGTGGCACATTATGAAGTGTAAAATAGGACAGCGGAGACCCCGGACTGTTGAAGGACTGAAGCTCTACATAAAACAAGAATGGGAAAGAATTCCACTTCCAAATCTTCAACAATTAGTTTCCTCAGTTCCCAAACGTTTATTGAGTGTTGTTAAAAGAAAAGGTGATGTAACACAGTGGTGAACATGCCCTTTCCCAACTACTTTGGCACGTGTTGCAGCCTTGAAATTCTAAGTTAATTATTATTTGCAAAAAATAATAAGTTTGAACATCAAATATGTTGTCTTTGTAGCATATTCAACTGAATATGGGTTGAAAATGATTTGCAAATCATTGTATTCTGTTTGGCAACACTAAATTGCCCCTAGTGTGTGAATGTAAGTGTGAATGTTGTCTGTCTATCTGTGTTGGCCCTGCGATGAGGTGGCGACTTGTCTAGGGTGTACCCCGCCTTCCGCCCGATTGTAGCTGAGATAGGCGCCAGTACCCCCCGCGACCCCGAAAGGGAATAAGCGGTAGAAATGGATGGATGGATGGATGTATTCTGTTTATATTTACATCTAACACAATTTCCCAACTCATATGGAAACGGGGTTTGTATATATTTTTGCAAAAATAAAAGAAAGAACCAATAGGGCCTAAAACATACACATTAGTTGACCAAAGACAAACAATAAGTGAGCAAAAAGTACCTCCCATCCATTTTCTACTGCTCGTCCCACAATCCGTGAATAATCAGCATTGAGGGACAAGAAGTCACATGTGTTGAGTGACACCTGAACTATATTTACAGCCCTCACCTGCACTAAATAGCAAATAGGCCTTTTGCACCTTTCCCTGCTTAAAATGTCAGCCTCGTTAAGCAGCTTTCAACATTTCATTTCTGACATCCTCAAGCCAGCCGACACCTGTCGGCTTGATTTAAGAAATAAATCAGACCCCGCTCGTATTCTAAAAATACGTCGGAGGAATGTTAGCGCCTGCTTTCTGAGGATGTATAATTAATGTGGTCACATCCAGCGCGGGGAGGAGAAATGTGATGATCCTCCTCCTCCCTCCAGAGCCAATAATGCCCAGGAGAACACACGGCGGCTGTGAAAGCAGAAATAGAAGCATGCTATCCAAACTCTCCCGTTTGCTGCCATTGCTGCCCTGACAGCTGCCTGCGCTAATTAGCCATCAAAGGTCCCCCTCTTATAGGGAGTGAACACGCCTCCAGGATGCTTACCGCCGGCCGTGTCGAATGTTTGCAAACTTTCACCTTATTCCCCAAATGGGAAAATCAGCGTGATGGTGAAAGTGGTGGTTTGCAAGGATATGTTTGGCTTGTGTGTGTGTGTTTGTTTTCCTGCAATGCCCGTCTCGAATGCAATTCAAAAATAATTAAAGCTGGAAGCAGCGTTGGTCGGGTCCGCCTTTGGCTGCTGCCCCCGAGACCCACGGCCGGATAAGCGTTAGAAGACGCCTTGGAGCCACTATTTTGAGAATCTAATGCATTGGGAAAGTAATGCAGTTGTTGTAGTGAAGTGAAAATATCAAACTTCCTGTTGATTTTTGCTAAAGTATGTCAATCAGTAAAATGTAGGTCTAAGTGAGACCTACATAGTGTTTTTTGTTTCATGTCTCTCTGACATTCCTACCGGAAGTTACAAGCAGTTTTGTCTGTGTTTTCGTCCTAGGAGCAGTTTGTCCGTGTTGTATTCCTAGGGGGGCGGTAGAGCGCAATTCTGAGTTTTGAGGTTAGGTTTTTTCATCAGATCGCAATTTTTGCCAGACCTGATGTGTGTGTCAAGTTTGGTGAGTTTAGAAGCATTTTAAGGGGGTCAAGTAACAGCTCAAAGACGTAAAAATGACATTTTTTTAGGAGACTTTGCACAGGGGTTCTTTGAAGGCGCGTAAAATCAAAACTTGAGAACTTATCAAAACTCTGTTCTATACTTTTAATCAGAAGGGTTCAATCTCTCTCCTGTGCGAGTTTGAAGCCAAAACAAAAAACGCACTCAGAGGAGATAATGTTTGAAGAAAGGTGACCAGTTTTTACAAAACTTTTGTTTTGAAGGGGGGATTGCAAACCTCCTGTTGATTTTTGTTGGGGGTTGTCAATCCATGAAATGTAGGTCTAAGTGAGACCTACATGGAGGTTTTTGGTTTCATGTCTCTCCGACATTCTTACCGGAAGTTACAAGCAGTTTTGTCTGTGTTTTCTTCCTAGGAGCAGTTTTTTCAGTGTTTTATTCAAAAATAGCGCTAGAGCGCAATTTTGAGTTTTGGGGTTTGGTTTTTTTCAATAAATCGCAATATTCGCCAGTCCTTATGTGTGCGCCAAGTTTGGTGACTTTTGAAGCATTTTAAAGGGGTCAAATTACAGCGCAAAGAGGCAAAAATGGCATTTTTTGCGAACATTTTATTTTGAAGGGGTTTTTGCCAACTTCCTGTAGATTTTTGCTGAAAGAAGTGAGTGTATGAAAATTGGGTCTAAGTCAGACCTACATAGGAGTTTTTGTTTCATGTCGCTATGACATTCCTAACAGAAGTTACATGCAGTTTTGTCTGTAATTTTTTCCTAGGGGGCGTTAGAGCGCAATTTTCATTTTGGGGGATTGTTTGCTTAATATGTTGGGAAGGTTTGCTATACCGACGTGTGTGTCAAATTTGGTGAGTTTTGAAGCATGTTAAGGGGGTCAAATTACAGCGCGTAAGTGCGGAATAATAATAAAACACAGCAATTTCAATAGGGTCCTTGGCCCATGGCAAAGGACTAGGAGTAAAGCAGTGTTTTACAACCACTTGTGTGCCTTGACAGATTATCTCATTTCACTTACCGTATTTCCCTGAATTGCCGCCGGGGCGCTGATTAATTTAAAACCTCTTCTCACTCCGGCACTTACCAAAGGCATGCGATAAATTTAGGCCTGCGCTTATACATTTGAGTGTGGTGTAAGGATACAGTCATGAAAAGTCTGGACGGGACTCTCGCTGCTGTCTTGGATCCGCTTGAACTGAACTCTCGCGGCTGTGTTGGAGCCACTATGGATTGAACTTTCACAGTATCATGTTAGACCCGCTCGACATCCATTGCTTTCGGTCCCCTAGAGGGGGGTGGGGGGGTTGCCCACATCTGAGGTCCTCTCCAAGGTTTCTCATAGTCAGCATTGTCACTGGCGTCCCACTGGATGTGAATTCTCCCTGCCCACTGGGTGTGAGTTTTCCTTGCCCTTTTGTGGGTTCTTCCGAGGATGTTGTAGTCGTAATGGTTTGTGCAGTCCTTTGAGACATTTGTGATTTGGGGCTATATAAATAAACATTGATTGATTGATTGATTGATGAAAAGCACAATTATTAAAAAAAAACCTTATTATGGTCTCACCTTTACTTATAAATGAAGTCCAAGCGCAGCTCCTTCTGATCAAACGCATCGATAACTTGTTTATAGAAGTCTTCCTTATCTTTCTTCAGTTTTAAAAGTCTCTCTGTCTCGATGGAGATCTTCCTTTATTACCTCCTGCTTCGATTGAAAGTCCAGTTTAGAAAACTGTTTTATTTTGGCTATATAATCCTCCATGTTAAAAGTGCAAGCGAGAGGAAAAAATAAACACACGCTGCTTGTTGTCACTTCTTCTGCAGCCGAGTAGTCGCAAGAAGGATCACTAGCGCCCTCTACCACCAGGAGGCGGGAGTCATATAATGACACATACTTGACACACGCAGCTACGGTATATTAATAAAACATAGCTGCTTACTGTTCTTTTTAGCATATTCAATAGCTTGGACCTTAAATCCTACTGAATAGCTCTTAATCTTCTTCCCTTTATGTAATTTCAAATCAGTCTCCTCCATTTTGAAAATGATGACAGGTGAAGTGTCACTCGTGACGTGACGAGTTTGACCCAGCGGAAATTCTAGGCAGGTGCATACTATTCAAGGAAACACCGTATTTGGGTTGAAAATATATTTTTTGCAAACCAGTAATTCTAGTCTGCAAATGATGTGTTGTTGTTGTGTCGGTGCTGTCTAGAGCTCGGCAGAGTAACCGTGTAATACTCTTCCAAATCAGTAGGTGGCAGCCGGTGGCTAATTGCTTTGTAAATGTGGGAAACAGTGGGAGGCAGGGTACAGGTAAAAAAGTGACTAATGCTCAAAAACCAAAAATAAACAAAAGGTGAGTGCCCCTAAGAAAAGGCATTGAAGCTTAGGGAAGGCTAGGCAGAATTCAACTAAAATTGAACTGGCTACAAAGTCAACAAAAACAAAAAAATGCTGGACGACAGCAAAGACTTACTGTGGAGCAAAGATGGCGTTCACAATGTACATTCAAACCATGGCAAGATGATCAACAATGTCTCCACAAAGAGGGATAAAAACAACTGAAATATTCTTGATTGCTAAAACAAAGGTTGACATGAAACTGTTACAGGAAAATACCAAAAAAAGACAAAAAGCCACCAAAATAGGAGACGTAAAACACTACACACAGGAAAACAATTAAAAAGTACAAAACGGTCAGGGTGTGATGTGACAGGTGGCGACAGTACATCTACTTTGAGACAAGACCTATATTGATACAGTACATCTACTTTGAGACAAGACCTATATTGATACAGTACATCTAATTTGAGACAAAACCTATATTGATACAGTACATCTACTTTGAGACAAGACCTATATTGATACAGTACATCTAATTTGAGACAAAACCTATATTGATACAGTACATCTACTTTGAGACAAGACCTATATTGATACAGTACATCTACTTTGAGACAAGACCTATATTGATACAGTACATCTACTTTGAGACAAGACCTATATTGATACAGTACACCTACTTTGAGACAAGACCTATATTGATACAGTACATCTACTTTGAGACAAGACCTATATTGATACAGTCCATCTACTTCGAGACAAGACCTATATTGATACAGTACATCTACTTTGAGACAAGACCTATATTGATACAGTACATCTACTTTGAGACAAGACCTATATTGATACAGTACATCTACTTTGAGACAAGACCTATATTGATACAGTACATCTACTTTGAGACAAGACCTATATTGATACTGTACATCTACTTTGAGACAAGACCCATATTGATACAGTACATATACAAACCCCGTTTCCATATGAGTTGGGAAATTGTGTTAGATGTAAATATAAACAGAATTCAATGATTTGCAAATCCTTTTCAACCCATATTCAGTTGAAAATGATACAAAGACAACATATTTGATGTTCAAACTGATAAACATTTTTTTTTGCAAATAATCATTAACTTTAAAATTTGATGCCAGCAACACGTGACAAAGAAGTTGGGAAAGGTGGCAATAAATATTGATAAAGTTGAGGAATGCTCATCAAACACTTATTTGGAACATCCCACAGGTGTGCAGGCTAATTGGGAACAGGTGGGTGCCATGATTGGGTATAAAAACAGCTTCCCAAAAAATGCTCAGTCTTTCACAAATAATGATGGGGTGAGGATCACCACTTTGTAAGCAAATTGTTGAACAGTTTTAGAACAACATTTCTCAACGAGCTATTGCAAGGAATTCAGGGATTTTACCATCTACGGTCTGTAAAATCATCAAAAACTTCAGAGAATCTGGAGAAATCCCTGCACTTAAGCGATGATATTACGGACCTTTGACCCCTCCGGCGGTACTGCATCAAAAACCGACATCAGTGTGTAAAGGATATCACCACATGGGCTCAGGAACACTTCCTAAAACCACTGTCAGTAACTACAGTTGGTCTCTACATCTGTAAGTGCTAGTTAAAACTCTACTATGCAAAGCCAAACCCATTTATCAACAACATCCTGAAACGCTGCCAGCTTGGCTGGGCCCGAGCTCATCTAAGATGGACTGATGCAAAGTGGAAAAGTGTTCTGTGGTCTGACGAGTCCACATTTCAAATTATATTTGGAAACAGAGGACGTGGTGTCCCCCGGAACAAAGAGGAAAATAACCATTCGGATTGTTATAGGCGCAAAGTTGAAAAGCCAGCATGTGTGATGGTATGGGGGTGCATTAGTGCCCAAGGCATGGGTAACTTACACATCTGTGAAGGCACCATTAATGCTGACAGGTCCATACAGATTTTGGAGCAATATATGTTTTGTCATCCAAGCAAGGTTATCCTGGACGCCCCTGCTTATTTCAGCAAGACAAGCGTTACAACAGCGTGGCTTCGTAGTAAAAGAGTGCGGGTACTTTCCTGGCCCCCCTGCAGTCCAGACCTGTCTCACATGGAAAACGTGTGGCGCATTATGAACGTAAAATAGGACAGCGGAGACCCCGGACTGTTGAAGGACTGAAGCTCTACATAAAACAAGAATGGGAAAGAATTCCACTTTCAAAGCTTCAACAATTAGTTTCCTCAGTTCCCAAACGTTTATTGAGTGTTGTTAAAAGAAAAGGTGATGTAACACAGTGGTGAACATGCCCTTTCCCAACTACTTTGGCACTTGTTGCAGCCATGAAATTCTAAGTTCTAAATAAATGATAAATGGGTTGTACTTGTATAGCGCTTTTCTACCTTCAAGGTACTCAAAGCGCTTTGACACTACTTCCACATTTACCCATTCACACACACATTCACACACTGATGGAGGGAACTGCCATGCAAGGCGCTAACCAGCACCCATCAGGAGCAAGGGTGAAGTGTCTTGCTCAGGACACAACGGACGTGACGAGGTTGGTACTACGTGGGAATTGAACCAGGGACGCTCGGGTTGCGCACGGCCACTCTCCCCACTGCGCCACGCGTATTTGCAAAATAAAATAAAGTTTATGAGTTTGAACATCAAATATGTTGTCTTTGTAGCATATTCAACTGAATATGGCTTGAAAAGGATTTGCAAATCATTGTATTCTGTTTATATTTACATCTAAGACAATTTCCCAACTCATATGGAAACGGGTTTTGTAGATTGACTCTCCCCTGCTTGATGTGACCACGTCTCCTCCATTTGGCACTCCTTTAATCTCACTGTTTGTGGGGGGGTGCAGGTGGCCTCTTCTGCATGGCGCAATTGGCTCGTTAAAGACCGCCTCACCCCGTAAAATCTCTCATTTTAAGAACTGCCACTTTCTATTAATGCGACTCACGCACAATCTGATCCATTATGCTAACGGCGTGTGGTAAATTAAATGCGGCGTCACGCCCACGCCGCCGTTGTCTTTGATTCCTGTCCCCCGGGTGCATCTGCAGGTAGCCGAGCGGGTCAAAAGTGCAGAGTTGTGTTTGGTCGGGCAGCGTGGTGAAAGGTTAGCGGGAGGTGCTGATGCTTTCAGAACGTGTGAGTCCAAGTCGCCTGCGGCCTCCATGTTTGTTACACCGCAACACATTAGGACAAATCAGTCTGGTGACAGGCAGCGTGATAATACCACGCTTATTTTTATACCCGGGACTTAATTGCCAAGTTTCAAAATGAGCTGCTCGGCCATGATGGATATGGAAATGCAAGGTCTCACCCTCATTATTCTTATCTCGTGTTTTTGTGTGCCCTCCTCATTTTATTGTGAAGAGCAATTCTTGTAAAACCCAATTAACCCGAGTGTGTCCAATGTTTCATTCAGCGAGAGTGAGCATACTGTATCACTCACATCCTCAAATCACAGCTACTGGCTGCCTATTGCATCCCGGACCCAATTCAAGATGAACCTGCTAACTCCTCCATGCATCTACAGCAACACCACCTTCTACCTCAAGGACCTAGTTTCCCCTCAACCTCCTACCCACAACATCCGCTCCTCAAACACCAACCTCCTCAAACACCAGCCTCCTCAAACACCAACCTCCTCAAACACCAACCTCCTCAAACACCAACCTCCTCAAACACCAACCTCTTCAAACACCAACCTCTTCAAAAACCAACCTCTTCAAACACCAACCTCTTCAAACACCAACCTCTTCAAACACCAACCTCTTCAAACACCAACCTCTTCAAACACCAACCTCCTCAAACACCAACCTCCTCAAACACCAATCTCCTCAGACACCAACCTCCTCAAACACCAACCTCCTCAAACACCAACCTCCTCAAACACCAACCTCCTCAAACACCAACCTCCTCAAACACCAACCTCCTCAAACACCAACCTCCTCACACACCAACCTCCTCAAACACCAACCACCTCAAACACCAACCACCTCAAACACCAACCTCCTCAAACACCAACCTCCTCAAACACCAACCTCCTCAAACACCAACCTCCTCAAACACCAACCACCTCAAACACCAACCTTCTCAGACACCAACCTTCTCAGACACCAACCTTCTCAGACACCAACCTCCTCAGACACCAACATTCTCAAACACCAACCTCCTAAAACACCAACCACCTCAAACACCAACCTCTTCAAACACCAACCTCTTGAAACACCAACCTCCTGAAACACCAACCTCCTCAAACACCAACCTCTTCAAACACCAACCTCTTCAAACACCAACCTCCTCAAACACCAACCTCTTCAAACACCAACCTCTTCAAACACCAACCTCCTCAAACACCAACCTCCTCAAACACCAACCTCCTCAAACACCAACCTCCTCAAACACCAAACACCAACCTCCACAAACACCAACCTCCTCAAACACCAACCTCCTCAAACACCAACCTTCTCAAACACCAACCTCTTCAGACTCCAACCTCTTCAAACACCAACCTCTTCAAACACCAACCTATTCAAACACCAACCTCTTCAAACACCAACCTCTTCAAACACCAACCTCCTCAAACACCAACCTCCTCAAACACCAACCTCCTCAAACACCAACCTCCTCAAACACCAACCTTCTCAAACATCAACCTTCTCAAACACCAACCTTCTCAAACACCAACCTCTTCAAACACCAACCTCTTCAAACACCAACCTCCTCAAACACCAACCTCCTCAAACACCAACCTCCTCAAACACCAACCTCCTCAAACACCAACCTCCTCAAACACCAACCTCTTCAAACACCAACCTCCTCAGACACCAACCTCCTCAAACACCAACCTCCTCAAACACCAACCTCCTCAAACACCAACCTCCTCAAACACCAACCTCCTCAAACACCAACCTCTTCAAACACCAACCACCTCAAACACCAACCACCTCAGACACCAACCTCCTCAGACACCAACCTCCTCAGACACCAACCTCCTCAAACACCAACCTCCTCAAACACCAACCTCCTCAAACACCAACCTCCTCAAACACCAACCTCCTCAAACACCAACCTCCTCAAACACCAACCTCCTCAAACACCAACCTCCTCAAACACCAACCTCCTCAAACACCAACCTCTTCAAACACCAACCACCTCAAACACCAACCACCTCAGACACCAACCTCCTCAGACACCAACCTCCTCAGACACCAACCTCCTCAGACACGAACCTCCTCAAACACCAACCTCCTCAAACACCAACCTCCTCAAACACCAACCTCTTCAAACACCAACCTCCTCAATTACCAACCTCCTCAATTACAAACCTCCTCAAACACCAACCACCTCAAACACCAACCACCTCAAACACCAACCACCTCAAACACCAACCTCCTCAAACACCAACCTCCTCAAACACCAACCTCTTCAAACACCAACCTCCTCAAACACCAACCTCCTCAAACACCAACCTTCTCAGACACCATCTTCCTCAAACACCATCTTCCTCAAACACCATCCTCCTCAAACACCAACCTCCTCAAACACCAACCTTCTCAGACACCATCTTCCTCAAACACCATCCTCCTCAAACACCAACCTCCTCAAACACCAACCTCCTCAAACACCATCTTCCTCAAACACCATCTTCCTCAAACACCATCCTCCTCAAACACCAACCTCCTCAAACACCAACCTCCTCAGACACCAACCTCCTCAGACACCATCTTCCTCAAACACCATCCTCCTCAAACACCAACCTCCTCAAACACCAACCTCCTCAAAAACCAACCTCTTCAAAAACCAACCTCTTCAAACACCAACCTCTTCAAACACCAACCTCTTCAAACACCAACCTCCTCAAACACCAACCTCTTCAAACACCAACCTCTTCAAACACCAACCTCTTCAAACACCAACCTCTTCAAACACCAACCTCCTCAAACACCAACCTCCTCAAACACCAACCTCCTCAAACACCAACCTCCTCAAACACCAACCTCTTCAAACACCAACCTCCTCAATTACCAACCTCCTCAATTACAAACCTCCTCAAACACCAACCACCTCAAACACCAACCACCTCAAACACCAACCACCTCAAACACCAACCACCTCAAACACCAACCTCCTCAAACACCAACCTCTTCAAACACCAACCTCCTCAAACACCAACCTCCTCAAACACCAACCTCCTCAAACACCAACCTCCTCAAACACCAACCTTCTCAGACACCATCTTCCTCAAACACCATCCTCCTCAAACACCAACCTCCTCAAACACCAACCTCTTCAAACACCAACCTCCTCAATTACCAACCTCCTCAATTACAAACCTCCTCAAACACCAACCACCTCAAACACCAACCACCTCAAACACCAACCACCTCAAACACCAACCACCTCAAACACCAACCACCTCAAACACCAACCTCCTCAAACACCAACCTCTTCAAACACCAACCTCTTCAAACACCAACCTCCTCAAACACCAACCTCCTCAAACACCAACCTTCTCAGACACCATCTTCCTCAAACACCATCCTCCTCAAACACCAACCTCCTCAAACACCAACCTCCTCAGACACCATCTTCCTCAAACACCAACCTCCTCAAACACCAACCTCAAACACCAACCTCCTCAAACACCAACCTCCTCAAACACCAACCTCCTCAAACACCATCTTCCTCAAACACCATCTTCCTCAAACACCATCTTCCTCAAACACCATCCTCCTCAGACACCAACCTCCTCAGACACCAACCTCCTCAGACACCATCTTCCTCAAACACCAACCTCCTCAAACACCAACCTCCTCAAACACCAACCTCCTCAAACACCAACCTCTTCAAAAACCAACCTCCTCAAACACCAACCTCCTCAAACACCAACCTCCTCAAACACCAACCTCCTCAAACACCAACCTCCTCAAACACCAACTTCCTCAAACACCAACCTCCTCAAACACCAACCTCTTCAAACACCAACCTCTTCAAACACCAACCTCTTCAAACACCAACCTCTTCAAACACCAACCTCTTCAAACACCAACCTCCTCAAACGCCAACCCCCCCAAAGACAAGACCTATATTGATACAGTACACCTACTTTGAGACAAGACTTATATTGATACAGTACATCTATTTTGAGACAAGACCTATATTGATACAGTACATCTACTTTGAGACAAGACCTATATTGATACAGTATACCTACTTTGAGACAAGACCTATGTTGATACAGTACATCTACCTTGAGACAAGACCTATACTGATACATGCTTGGTTATGCTTTAAAGTCATATCCAACAATTGTGATAACGACTTTTTACTGTCAACTGAGTTTGGTTTTTGAATGATTTGTGCTGGTGGCATTTTTGTCAACACAACAAATGTGCCTTGGCTCAAAAAAGGTTGAAACACGCTTCTGTAAGCGATGCAGTAATCCACTTGCCAATAGTAATCCGCAGACCTTTTAAATACCCTCTGGGTCTTTTTATTCATATAATACACAAACGACACACAAGTTGGGGGCTGTCAACACTAGCTTGCTGTTCATCACTCAAATGGGTCTGACTGCAACATGAACACCAAAAACAATTCCTATTGTTACAAAATGCACACACATCTACATTTATATGATATATTTGATATGATATAACTTGTAAAAGCTCTGTGAATGAACATGGATAACACCCATTCATATCATCCTACTTTATCTTATTACTATTATTTGAATGTTATTATCAGGACAAGCTGTAGATATTGGATGGATGGATATAGTGAGTGTAATTGTAATGAATAAAAACACAATGGTGGATCTGTGAGGTCTTTACAAGATGATGACACTGCAAACATACTTGACCTTCGTACTGTATCGATATAGGTCTTGTCTCAAAGTAGATGTACTGTATCAATATAGGTCTTGTCTCAAAGTAGATGTACTGTATCAATATAGGTCTTGTCTCAAAGTAGATGTACTGTATCAATATAGGTCTTGTCCCAAAGTAGATGTACTGTATCAATATAGGTCTTGTCTCAAAGTAGATGTACTGTATCAATATAGGTCTTGTCTCAAAGTAGATGTACTGTATCAATATAGGTCTTGTGTCAAAGTAGATGTACTGTATCAATATAGGTCTTGTCTCAAAGTAGATGTACTGTATCAATATAGGTCTTGTCTCAAAGTAGGTGTACTGTATCAATATAGGTCTTGTCTCAAAGTAGGTGTACTGTATCAATATAGGTCTTGTCTCAAAGTAGATGTACTGTATCAATATAGGTCTTGTCTCAAAGTAGGTGTACTGTATCAATATAGGTCTTGCCCTAAGGTAGATGTACTGTATCAATATAGGTCTTGTCTCAAAGTAGATGTACTGTATCAATATAGGTCTTGTCTCAAAGTAGATGTACTGTATCAATATAGGTCTTGTCTCAAAGTAGATGTACTGTATCAATATAGGTCTTGTCTCAAAGTAGATGTACTGTATCGATATAGGTCTTGTCTCAAAGTAGATGTACTGTATCAATATAGGTCTTGTCTCAAAGTAGGTGTACTGTATCAATATAGGTCTTGTCTCAAAGTAGATGTACTGTATCAATATAGGTCTTGTCTCAAAGTAGATGTAATATATATAATATATACAGATAAATATAAAAAGAGGTATTTTTGTCCGTCATTCCGTCATACATTTTTTTTCCTTCTCCGGAAGGTTTTTTGTAGAGAATAAAAGATGAAAAAATCACTTAATTGAACGGTTTAAAAATGGAGAAAACACGAAAAAAAATTAAAATAAAATTTTGACACATAGCTCATCTTCAGTTTCGAGTCTTTAAAATTCAAAAGATCTAATTTTAATCTTTTTGAAAAAATGAAAAAAATTATTTATGGTACATCATTAGTACTTTTTCCTGATTAACATTAATTTTAGAATTAAATCGGTTAAAATCCAATCTAGACTTTGTGAGAATATATAACAAATTGGACCAAGCTATATTTCTAAAAAAGACAAATTATTATTTCTTCTAGATTTTCCAGAACAAAAAATTTAAAAGAAATTCAAAAGACTTTAAAATAGGATTTAAATTTGATTCTACAGATTTTCTAGATTTGCCAGAATAATTTATTTGATTTTTAATCATAATAAGTTCAAAGAAATATTTCACAAATATTCTTCATCGAAAAAACAGAAGCTAAAATGAACCAATAAATTCAAATGTATTTATTAGTCTTTACAATAAAAAAAATAATTTACTTCAACATTAATTTAAATTGTCAGGAAAGAAAAGGAAGGAATTTCAAAGGTAAAAATGTATATGTGTTTAAAAATCCCAAAATAATTTTTAAGGTTGTATTTTTTCTCCAAAATTGTCTTTCTGAAAGTTATAAGAACCTAAACAAATTAATGAATTTATTTAAACAAGTGAAGACCAAGTCTTTAAAATATTTTCTTGGATTTTCAAATTCTATTTGAGTTTTGTCTCTCTTAGAATTAAAAATGTCAAGCAAATTGAGACCAGCTTGCTAGTAAGTAAATACAATAAAAAAAAATAGAGGCAGCTCACTGGTAAGTGCTGCTATTTGAGCTATTTTTAGAACAGGCCAGCGGGCGATTCATCTGGTCCTTAAAGGCACCGCGTTGGTGACCTTGTTCTATCATGATGTTGCTGGTGTACAATCTCTTCTGCTAATAAAAATGCTTTTTTTCCCCCAATATCTTTATGACATAGTACCGATAAATTTGCCGATGACTGTTGATATCAATAAAGACTACCGATCAAATCCTGACGATGTACATCCGGAGTTAGCATTGTCACATTTCACTGCAGCTTGTGATATATAAAAGAACAGAAATTAACGTTAACAATAAATTGTCTTGAGACAATTCTAATTGGCAGGAAAGTAACAAGTAATGTAAACCTTTCAACTATTCAAGATCATCATTATCCAGTACTTACAATTTTGACTGTATAGAATAACTGTCTGTTGTAGGACACGAGCATTTAACTTGAATTAAGTGGCATTAAAAAAGGCATTACCGTATTTTTGGGACTATAAGTTGCAGTTTTTTTCATAGTTTGGCCGGGGGTGCGACTTATTCTCGTGTGAAATTATTAACACATTACCGTAAAATATTAACTAGCGTATTTTTCGGAGTATAAGTCGCTCCGGAGTATAGGTCGCACCTGCCGAAAATGCATAATAAAGAAGGGAAAAAACATATATAGGTCGCACTGGCGTATACGTCGCATTTGATAAAAGCCAACAGCAAGAATAGACAATTTAAAATAAATAAAGAATAGTGAACAACAGGCTGAATAAGTGTAGGTTATATGAGGCATAAATAAGCAACTGCTATGTTAACCTAACATATTATGGTAAGAGTCATTCAAATAACTAGAACATATAGAACATGCTATACCTTTACCAAACTATCTCTCACTCCTAATCCATAAATCCCATGAAATCTTATACGTCTAGTCTCTTACGTGAATGAGATAAATAATATTATTTGATATTTTATGATAATGTGTTAATAATTTCACACATAAGTCGCTCCCGAGTATAAGTCGCACCCCCGGCCAAACTATGACAAAAACTGCGACTTATAGTCCGAAAAATACGATAATATTATTCATCTCATTCGTGGAAGAGACGAAGAAAATGTCAGCAATCGTCACACACATGTCAACCAATAATAATTTGGCGGGGGAGGGTCATGGCAGAAGTGCATTGTGGGTCATGGAATGCTAACTGCTATATGCTATTAAAATGGATAATTTCATGGTTGGCAGTAACTTATAAAAACTGAGAAGTGCTGAACAAAAATGGCATTGAAAAGGAAATCATGTAGTGCAGATGACAAGCTGGACGTAGTGAAATATGCAGCAGAGAACGACAAGAGGAAGCAGCGCATACCTTTGGAGTTGGCAGAGTTGTTTAGAAGCGAAATCCAGGAAGAAGATTTCATTTGGATTTATGGATTAGGAGTGAGAGATAATTTGGTAAAGGTATAGCATGTTCTATATGTTATAGTTATTTGAATGACTCTTACCATAATATGTTAGGTTAACATAGCAGTTGCTTATTTATGCCTCATATAACCTACACCAGGGGTGCCCACACTTTTTCTGCAGGCGAGCTACTTTTCAATTGACCAACTCGAGGGGATCTACCTCATTTATATATATCATTTATATTTATTTATTTATGAAAGAGACATTTTTGTAAGCAAGTTAAATGTGTTTAATGATAATACAAGCATGTTGAACACATATAGATGTCTTTCTTTCACAAAGACAAGAATATAAGTTGGTGTATTACCTGATTCTGATGACTTGCATTGATTGGAATCAGACAGTAATGATGATAACGCCCACATTTTCAAATGGAGGAGAAAAAAAGTGGTCCTTTCTGTACAATACCACATGAAAGTGGTTGGTTTTTGGCATCTAATTCATCCAGCTTCCATACACTTTACAAGAAAAACATTGGCGGCAAATTCCGTAGCTTGCTTGATTGACATTCACGGCACCCGAGGGTCTTGTGAGATGACGCTGGCTGCTGCCAGTTCATTATTATGAAAAAATGACAGAGAGGAAGGCGAGAAACACTTTTTATTTCAACAGACTTTTGCGCCGTCCCTTCCGTCAAAACTCTAAAGGCCGACTGCACATTTCCTATCTTCACAATAAAAGCCCTGCTTCATGCTGCCTGCGCTAACAAAATAAGAGTCTCGGAAAGCTGGCGTGCACAAGTGATGTGCACGCCAGCTTTTTGAGGGATCGCTTGTGCACGCCAGTTTTCCGAGACTCTGTATTTAGTTAGCGCAGGCAGCATGAAGCAGGGCTTTTATTGTGAAGATAGGAAATGTGCAGTCGGCCTTTAGAGTTTTGACGGAAGGTACGGCGCGAGAGTCTGTTGAAATAAAAAGTGTTTCTCGCCTTCCTCTCGGTCATTTTTTCATAATAATGATCTTGCAGCAGCCAGCGTCATCTCACAAGACCCTCCGGTACCGTGAATGTCATTTAAGTGACGTCTTGGTGAATATTGATGATCACTCATTTTTAGGTTTATTTTTTTTAAAAGCCTGGCTGGAGATCGACTGACACACCCCCCACGGTCGACTGGTAGCTCGCGATCGACGTAATGGGCACCCCTGGTCTACACTTATTCAGCCTGTTGTTCACTATTCTTTATTTATTTTAAATTGCCTTTCAAATGTCTATTCTTGCTGTTGGCTTTTATCAAATAAATTTCCCCTCAAAAATGCGACTTATACTCCAGTGCGACGTATATGTTTTTTTCCTTCTTTATTATGCATTTTCGGCCGGAGCGACTTATACTCCGAAAAATACGGTAAAAAGCATTAAAGTGGACTCGCTGATAGCAGCAAAAAGCTGCATACTGTCAAGACTGCACATCCCGGGATGCAGACTTGTCTTGTAGCCACATACAAACGCTGTATTATTGAAAACATCTGCTTTGAGTAAAAGTGACTTCTGATTTGCAAACTACTTTTCCATCAATTAGCGTCCACACAGTTGCTCACCTGTGCTTGAAAAGTCCAAAAATAAAAGCATGCATACTTAAGAGATCCCTGAAAAATCTCACTAAACATCCCAGCCAGCGTCACTTACTTGCTGGTGCTTCTATCTGCTGGCATGTGTCTGACAGCAGGATGCAAGCTGGCCACAACATGAAAGCTGGCATGTAAGATGACACGGCGAGGTGAGAAGTCCTCAACGGCGTAGTGCCGACTGACCTTGGCATGTGTGTACCCCCCGCGGGGAAGAGGAGAATTAATAGCTCCCGTTCACCTGATACCCTAAACTTCTTTTCATTGGGCCAGTATTGACTTTTTTGTCGAGCTCCTCAAATCAAGGAGAAGAGTGAGAGTACTACTTTCACTCATACGCAACTATGTTTAAGTCACTGTTATAGTTGTAAACATTTACTGAAATTGGCTGAAGACTGTCTAAAAATTTAGGCCTGCGCTTATAAATTTAAGTGTGATGTAAGGATACCATCATGAAAAGCACATTTAATTAAAAAAAAAGGTTATTATGGTCTTACCTTTACTTGTAAATGAAGTCCATGCGCAGCTCCTTCTGATCAAAAACATCAATAACTTGTTTATAGAAGTTTTCCTTATCTTTCTTCAGTTTTAAAAGTCTCTCTGTCTCGATGGAGATCTTCCTTTATTACCTCCTGCTTCGATTGAAAGTCCAGTTTAGAAAACAGTTTTATTTTAGATATGTAATCCTCCATGTTAAAAGTGCAAGCTTCTTCTGCAGCCGAGTAGTCGCAAGAAGGATCACTAGCGCCCTCTACCAACAGGAGGCGGGAGTCATTTAATGACACATATTTGACACACGCAGCTACGGTATATTAATAAAACATAGCTGCTTACTGTTCTTTTTAGCATATTCAATACCTTGGACCTTAAATCCTACTGAATAGCTCTTAATCTTCTTCCCTTTATGCCATTTCAAATGATTGAAATCAGCCTCCTCCATTTTGAAAATGATGACAGGTGAAGTGTCACTCGTGACGTGACGAGTTTGACCCGGCTGAAATTCTAGGCATATGCTAATTATTTGGCGAAACCAGTTTGACCCGGCGGAAATTCTAGACATGCGCTAATAAAAATAATATTTAGCGAAACGAGTTTGACCCGGCGTTAATCCTGAGCCGGCGGTAATGCGAAGCATGCGCTAATTATTTTGCGAAACGAGTTTGACTTAGCAGTAATTCTAGGCAGGTGCATACTATATACCTGGCGGCAATTCAAGGAAATATGGTATGTTTAAGTCACTGTTATAGTTGTAAACATTTACTGAAATCGGCTGAAGACTGTCTAAAAATTTAGGCTTGCGCTTATAAATTTGAGTGTGATGTAAGGATACCATCATGAAAAGCACATTTAATAAAAAAAAGGTTATTATGGTCTTACCTTTACTTATAAATGAAGTCTGTGCACAGCTCCTTCTGATCAAAAGCATCGATAACTTGTTTATAGAAGTCTTCCTTATCTTTCTTCAGTTTTAAAAGTCTCTCTGTCTCGATGGAGATCTTCCTTTATTACCTCCTGCTTCGATTGAAAATCCAGTTTAGCAAACTGTTTTATTTTAGATATGTAATCCTCCATGTTAAAAGTGCAAGCGAGAGGAAAAAATAAACGATCGCTGCTTGTTGTCACTTCTTCTGCAGCCGAGTAGTCGCAAGAAGGATCACTAGCGCCCTCTACCAA
>NC_084631.1:41899098-41931598 GCF_033978795.1 Nerophis ophidion
TCTATATAAGTCTCACTGAGACCTATATTTCATACACTGACCACCCCCAACTAAAATCAACAGGTAGTTTGCTATTCCCACTTCAATACAAAACATTATCTCCTCTGAGGCTATTTGTCGTTTCGGCTTCAAATACGCACAGAAGAGAGATTGAACCCTCCTGATTAAAAGTTGATGGAATAATTTTAATTACTACCCCGGTTTGGATTTTATGAGCCTGCAAAGAACCGGAACGCTGGTGCTGTTGTGTGTACTGCTGTCACAAAATGCCGGCTTCCTGCTCAGACAAAACTGCTTCTAACTCTCTGTAGGACTGTCATACACACATGGAACAAAAACCTCAATGTAGGTCTCACTGAGACCTATATTTCATACACTGACCACCCCCAACTAAAATCAACAGCAAGTTTGCTAGTCGCACTTCAATACAACAACTACATTACATTCACCAAGCATTAGAGTCTCAAAATGGCGGCACCAAGGCGTCCTTATAAAATGCCCAAGCCACTTTAGAACTGTTACTACTATGAGACTGATGTATAACACATGTGTATACAACTTTTTCTCTGTGTAATAATCCATCCATCTTCTATCGTTTATCCGCGGGGGCAGCAGCCAAAGCGGTCCCGTCCATCGCTGCTTGCAGCTTTAATTGTTTCGTTGTATCCATTAAACAATACCCGCTTGTATTTACAATCCGCAAAGTGGTGTTACATGCCGAAATTTGGAATATTGTGCTTTAATTATCTCCAGGAATTTCCCTAGATTCTACCTCACTGTAGCAATGCTTCTGCACTCTGACCAGATTATTAGATCAGTCGTACTGGAAATACTCAAACATTGTTTAGAGATGTGCTGTTTATCTTTCACAATGTTTACGTTAAAGTAGCAGTGAACGTCACACACACACCAGGTGTGGTGATATTTGTCCTCTGCATTTGAACCATCCCCTTGTTCCACCCCCTGGGAGGTGAGGGGAGCAGTGAGCAGCAGTGGTGGCTGTGCCCATGAATCATTTTGGTGATTTAACCCCCAATTCCAAGCCTTGTTGTTGAGTGCCAAGCAGGGAGGTAAGGAGTCACATTTTTATAGTCTTTGGTATGACTCGGCCGGGGTTTGAACTCACAACCTACCCATCTCAGCGCGGACACTCTGACCAATGAGTAGGTCACATAAGACGAGAACACATACAAACCCCGTTTCCATATGAGTTGGGAAATTGTGTTAGATGTAAATATAAACAGAATACAATGATTTGCAAATCCTTTTCAAGCCATATTCAGTTGAATATGCTACAAAGACAACATATTTGATGTTCAAACTCATAAAAAATTATTTTTTTTCAAATAATCATTAACTTTAGAATATGACGCCAGCAACACGTGACAAAAAAGTTGGGAAAGATGGCAATAAATACTGATAAAGTTAAGAAATGCTCATCAAACACTTATGTGGAACATCGCACAGGTGTGCAGGCTAATTGGGAACAGGTGGGTGCCATGATTGGCTATAAAAACAGCTTCCCAAAAAATGCTCAGTCTTTCACAAGAAAGGATGGGGCGAGGTACACCCCTTTGTCCACAACTGCGTGAACAAATAGTCAAACAGTTTAAGAACAACCTTTCTCAAAGTGCAATTGCAAGAAATTTAGGGATTTCAACATCTACGCTCCATAATATCATCAAAAGGTTCAGAGAATCGGGAGAAATCACTCCACGTAAGCGGCATGGCCGGAAACCAACACTGAATGACCGTGACCTTCCATCCCTCAGACGGCACTGTATCAAAAACCGACATCAATCTCTAAAGGATATCACCACATGGGCTCAGGAACACTTCAGAAAACCACTGTCACTAAATACAGTTTGTCCTACATCTGTAAGTGCAAGTTAAAGCTCTGCTATGCAAAGCGAAAGCCATTTATCAACAACATCCAGAAACGTTGCCGGCTTCTCTGGGCCTGAGATCATCTAAGGTGGACTGATGCAAAGTGGAAAAGTGTTCTGTGGTCTGACGAGTCCACATTTCAAATTGTTTTGGGATATATTCGACATCGTGTCATCCGGACCAAAGGGGAAGCGAACCATCCAGACTGTTATCGAAGCAAAGTTCAAAAGCCAGCATCTGTGATGGTATGGGGGTGCATTAGTGCCCAAGGCATGGGTAACTTACACATCTGTGAAGGCACCATTAATGCTGAAAGGTACATACAGCTTTTGGAACAACATATGCTGCCATCTAAGCGCCGTCTTTTTCATGGACGCCCCTGCTTATTTCAGCAAGACAATGCCAAGTCACATTCAGCACGTGTTACAACAGCGTGGTTTCCATAAAAAAAAAGAGTGCGGGTACTTTCCTGGCCCGCCTGCAGTCCAGACCTGTCTCACATGGAAAATGTGTGGCGCATTATGAAGTGTAAAATAGGACAGCGGAGACCCCGGACTGTTGAAGGACTGAAGCTCTACATAAAACAAGAATGGGAAAGAATTCCACTTTCAAAGCTTCAACAATTAGTTTCCTCAGTTCCCAAAGGTTTATTGAGTGTTGTTAAAAGAAAAGGTGATGTAACACAGTGGTGAACATGCCCTTTCCCAACTACTTTGGCATATGTTGCAGCCATGTAATTCTAAGTTCATTATTATTTGCAAAAAAAAAAAATAAAGTTTATGAGTTTAAACATTAAATGTGTTGTCTTTGTAGCATATTCAACTGAATATTGGTTTAAAAGGATTTGCAAATCATTGTATTCTGTTTATATTTACATCTAACACAATTTACCAACTCATATGGAAACAGGGTTTGTACTTGGCTGTTTTATTTATTGTAAATCGTAAATAGCAAACAATTGATTCAACAGATCAATGGTCTTCCATTACGCCCATGAAATCCTTTAAAACATCCAAAAAACAACAACAATTCTCCATTTACAAGTAAGGACCTGATCATTAACTAAATATGAGCGACGGCCTATTTTAGCGGTGCATTGATGGCATTGAGCTAATGCTAGCTTACGCTGCTACTGTTGACACTGTTCTTGCTTGGTCTCAAACTTGCTAAAAGTTAATTCTAGATTATAATTCTTGCATCTGTAATTTGCTAGTAGACAAATGTGGCCACGGACCACAGGCTGGTCCACTTTCACATCCCCCAAGATGACAAAAAGACACTTTAGTTGCGGGAACTTTTTTTAAACACCGGTGAGGATTGTGATTGAATCTTCATCTAAACGGGATTATGTGATAGTTCAGTCGGTCGCGAGAGTAGAAATTGTTTAGTGAGTGTTTGTTTTATTCTGGTTTATGACAGTTTGTTTGTATGTTTAGCACCTAGCAATGCTGCAGATGCTAGTGTTACAATAAAGCTACGTCTGATTAGCACTCAGCTGCTAAAACTTACTGCTTCTCCTCCTTGCGTTTGGGCTCTAAATGATAATGTTTTAAATCATTTTTCCCAAAGTAATCGTTGTTGGCTCTCAAAAAGTCTGTTTTATTAGCATTATTGTTGATGGGGAAGGGATCTGTGGTTCCCAACTCTACATCACGGACCACCAATGGATCGGGAATTTCCGTGAGATTGATAGTGTTGTGAACGTATCTATTTATCCGCAAACTTTGTCAGTCTTTTGGTGTCATTTTGGTGCCGGACCACTTTGGGTTGGTCTGGGTTCTCAGTGAAGGTCTCACCTCACATCTGTGGAACTCTTTGCCACTGGAGTTAGTCACAGTCAGACTTTCAACTTTTCTACACAAAACTGAAATAGTGGCTTAAGGAAAATCAGAAGTTTGAGCACTAGAATTAGGTGTAGTAATATGAGCACTAGAACTGGGTGCAGTAATGTGAGCACTAGAACTGGGTGTAGTGATGTGAGCACTAGACTTGAGTGTAGTAATGTGAGGACTAGACTTGAGTGTAGTAATGTGAGCACTCGAACTGGGTGTAGTAATGTGAGCACTACAACTGGGTGTAGTAATGTGAGCACTCGAACTGAGTGTAGTAATGTGAGCACTAGAACTGGGTGTAGTAATGTGAGCACTCGAACTGGGTGTAGTAATGTGAGCACTACAACTGGGTGTAGTAATGTGAGCACTAGAACTGGGTGTAGTGATGTGAGCACTAGAACTGGGTGTAGTGACGTGAGCACTACAACTGGGTGTAGTAATGTGAGCACTAGAACTGGGTGTAGTGATGTGAGCACTAGAACTGGGTGTAGTGACGTGAGCACTAGAACTGGGTGTAGTAATGTGAGCACTAGACTGGGTGTAGTGATGTGAGCACTAGTACTGGGTGTAGTAATGTGAGCACTAGACTGGGTGTAGTGATGTGAGCACTAGAACTGGGTGTAGTGACGTGAGCACTAGAACTGGGTGTAGTAATGTGAGCACTAGAACTGGGTGTAGTAATGTGAGCACTCGAACTGGGTGTAGTAATGTGAGCACTAGAACTGGGTGTAGTAATGTGAGCACTCGAACTGGGTGTAGTAATGTGAGCACTAGAACTGGGTATAGTGACGTGAGCACTAGGACTGGGTGTAGTAACGTGAGCACTAGAACTGGGTGTAGTAATGTGAGCACTAGGACTGGGTGTAGTAACGTGAGCACTAGAACTGGGTGTAGTAATGTGAGCACTAGAACTGGGTGTAGTAATGTGAGCACTAGTACTGGGTGTAGTAATGTGAGCACTAGAACTGGGTGTAGTAATGTGAGCACTAGTACTGGGTGTAGTAATGTGAGCACTAGAACTGGGTACAGTAGTGTGAGCACTAGAACTGGGTGTAGTAATGTGAGCACTAGAACTGGGTGTAGTAATGTGAGCACTAGAACTGGCTGTAGTAATGTGAGCACTAGAACTGGGTGTAGTAATGTGAGCACTAGAACCGGGTGTAGTAATGTGAGCACTAGAACCGGGTGTAGTAATGTGAGCACTAGAACTGGGTATAGTGATGTGAGCACTAGAACTGGGTATAGTAGTGTGAGCACTAGAACTGGGTGTAGTGACGTGAGCACTAGAACTGGGTGTAGTAGTGTGAGCACTAGAACTGGGTGTAGTAATGTGAGCACTAGAACTGGGTGTAGTAACTTGAGCACTAGAACTGGGTGTAGTAGTGTGAGCACTAGAACTGGGTGTAGTAATGTGAGCACTATAACTGGGTGTAGTAACTTGAGCACTAGAACTGGGTGTAGTAGTGGGAGCACTAGAACTGGGTGTAGTAATGTGAGCACTAGAACTGGGTGTAGTAATGTGAGCACTAGAACTGGGTGTAGTAATGTGAGCACTAGAACTGGGTGTAGTAATGTGAGCACTAGAACTGGGTGTAGTAATGTGAGCACTAGGACTGGGTGTAGTAATGTGAGCACTAGAACTGGGTGTATTGACGTGAGCACTAGAACCGGGTGTAGTAATGTGAGCACTAGAACTGGGTGTAGTAATGTGAGCACTAGTACTGGGTGTAGTAATGTGAGCACTAGACTGGGTGTAGTGATGTGAGCACTAGAACTTAGTGTAGTGACGTGAGCACTAGTACTGGGTGTAGTAATGTGAGCACTAGAACTGGGTGTAGTAATGTGAGCACTAGAACTGGCTGTAGTAATGTGAGCACTAGTACTGGATGTAGTGACGTGAGCACTAGGACTGGGTGTAGTAATGTGAGCACTAGGACTGGGTGTAGTAATGTGAGCACTAGGACTGGGTGTAGTAGTGTGAGCACTAGAACTGGGTGTAGTAATGTGAGCACTAGAACTGGGTGTAGTAATGTGAGCACTAGAACTGGGTGTATTGACGTGAGCACTAGAACTGGGTGTAGTAATGTGAGCACTAGACTGGGTGTAGTGATGTGAGCACTAGAACTGGGTGTAGTGACGTGAGCACTAGAACTGGGTGTAGTAATGTGAGCACTAGAACTGGCTGTAGTAATGTGAGCACTAGTACTGGATGTAGTGACGTGAGCACTAGTACTGGATGTAGTGACGTGAGCACTAGGACTGGGTGTAGTAATGTGAGCACTAGAACTGGGTGTAGTAATGTGAGCACTAGAACTGGGTGTAGTAATGTGAGCACTAGAACTGGGTGTAGTAATGTGAGCACTAGAACTGGGTGTAGTAATGTGAGAACTAGAACTGGGTGTAGTAGCTTGAGCACTAGAACTGGGTGTAGTAATGTGAGCAGTAGAACTGGGTATAGTAGTGTGAGCACTAGAACTGGGTGTAGTAATGTGAGCACTAGAACTGAGTGTAGTAATGTGAGCACTAGACTGGGTGTAGTAATGTTAGCACTAGACTTGTGTAGTAATGTGAGCACTAGACTTGAGTGTAGTAATGTGAGCACTCGAACTGGGTGTAGTAATGTGAGCACTACAACTGGGTGTAGTAATGTGAGCACTACAACTGGGTGTAGTAATGTGAGCACTAGAACTGGGTGTAGTAATGTGAGCACTAGAACTGGGTGTAGTAATGTGAGCACTAGACTTGAGTGTAGTAATGTGAGCACTAGACTTGAGTGTAGTAATGTGAGCACTCGAACTGGGTGTAGTAATGTGAGCACTACAACTGGGTGTAGTAATGTGAGCACTAGAACTGGGTGTAGTAATGTTAGCACTAGACTTGAGTGTAGTAATGTGAGCACTAGACTTGAGTGTAGTAATGTGAGCACTAGAACTGGGTGTAGTGATGTGAGCACTACAACTGGGTGTAGTAATGTGAGCACTAGAACTGGGTGTAGTAATGTGAGCACTAGAACTGGGTGTAGTAATGTGAGCACTAGAACTGGGTGTAGTAATGTGAGCACTAGACTTGAGTGTAGTAATGTGAGCACTAGACCTGAGTGTAGTAATGTGAGCACTCGAACTGGGTGTAGTGATGTGAGCACTAGAACTGGGTGTAGTGATGTGAGCACTAGAACTGGGTATAGTGATGTGAGCACGAGAACTGGGTATAGTAATGTGAGCACTTGAACTGGGTGTAGTAATGTGAGCACTAGAACTGAGTGTAGTAATGTGAGCACTAGAACTGGGTGTAGTAACGTGAGCACTAGTACTGGGTGTAGTAACGTGAGCACTAGAACTGGGTGCAGTAATGTGAGCACTGAACTGGGTTTAGTAGTGTGAGCACTAGACCTGGGTGTAGTAACGTGAGCACTAGAACTGGGTGTAGTAACGTGAGCACTGAACTGGGTGTAGTAATGTGAGCACTAAAACTGGGTGTAGTAATGTGAGCACTAGAACTGGGTGTAGTAATGTGAGCACTAGAACTGGGTGTAGTAATGTGAGCACTAGAACTGGGTGTAGTAACGTGAGCACTAGAACTGGGTGCAGTAATGTGAGCACTGAACTGGGTGTAGTAATGTGAGCACTAGAACTGGGTGTAGTAATTTGAGCACTAGAACTGGGTGTAGTAATGTGAGCACTAGAACTGGGTGTAGTAATGTGAGCACTAGAACTGGGTATAGTGACGTGAGCACTAGGACTGAGTGTAGTAACATGAGCACTAGAACTGGGTGTAGTAACGTGAGCACTAGAACTGGGTGTAGTAATGTGAGCACTAGAACTGGGTGTAGTAACGTGAGCACTAGAACTGGGTGTAGTAATGTGAGCACTAGTACTGGGTGTAGTAATGTGAGCACTAGAACTGGGTGTAGTAATGTGAGCACTAGAACTGGGTGTAGTAATGTGAGAACTAGAACTGGGTGTAGTAGCTTGAGCACTAGAACTGTGTGTAGTAATGTGAGCACTAGAACTGGGTGTAGTAATGTGAGCACTAGAACTGGGTGTAGTAATGTGAGAACTAGACCTGGATGTAGTAATACGAGCACTAGAACTGGGTGTAGTAACGTGAGCACTAGAACTGGGTGCAGTAATGTGAGCACTGAACTGGGTGTAGTAACGTGAGCACTAGAACTGGGTGTAGTAATTTGAGCACTGAACTGGGTGTAGTAATGTGAGCACTAGAACTGGGTGTAGTAATGTGAGCACTAGAACTGGGTGTAGTTGTGTGAGCACTAGAACTGGGTATAGTAGTGTGAGCACTTGAACTGGGTGTAGTAATGTGAGCACTAGAACTGGGTGTAGTAGTGTGAGCACTAGAACTGGGTGTAGTAATGTGAGGACTAGAACTGGGTGTAGTAATGTAAGAACTAGAACTGGGTGTAGTAGTGTGAGCACTAGAACTGGGTGTAGTAGCTTGAGCACTAGAACTGGGTGTAGTAATCTGAGCAGTAGAACTGGGTATAGTAGTGTGAGCACTTGAACTGGGTGTAGTAATGTGAGCACTAGAACTGGGTGTAGTAATGTGAGAACTAGACCTGGATGTAGTAATGTGAGCACTAGAACTGGGTGTAGTAACGTGAGCACTAGAACTGGGTGCAGTAATGTGAGCACTGAACTGGGTGTAGTAACGTGAGCACTAGAACTGGGTGTAGTAATTTGAGCACTGAACTGGGTGTAGTAATGTGAGCACTAGAACTGGGTGTAGTAATGTGAGCACTAGAACTGGGTGTAGTTGTGTGAGCACTAGAACTGGGTATAGTAGTGTGAGCACTTGAACTGGGTGTAGTAATGTGAGCACTAGAACTGGGTGTAATAGTGTGAGCACTAGAACTGGGTGTAGTAATGTGAGGACTAGAACTGGGTGTAGTAATGTAAGAACTAGAACTGGGTGTAGTAGTGTGAGCACTAGAACTGGGTGTAGTAGCTTGAGCACTAGAACTGGGTGTAGTAATCTGAGCAGTAGAACTGGGTATAGTAGTGTGAGCACTTGAACTGGGTGTAGTAATGTGAGCACTAGAACTGGGTGTAGTAATGTGAGTTAACTACTTATGTACTTTGACATGGTTACCTATGGCTAGCAATGTTTCATTGCACTATTCCCAGTCAAATAAATACATCAATATAAAAGTACAAATAAATGATATATATATATATATATATATATATATATATATATATATATACATATGTTTGATAATAGCTTCAATACAGAAGCAACTTGTTTTTTCACTCTGCTGCTACTTTAAAGGCTTAAATTTCCCTCTTTAATTACATTTCATCTCATGATATGACTCATTTTCACCACGGAGTGAAACTTCCAAGTTTAGCAGCTATTATTTTGTACGTCCTATTTCTCAACCTGACAAGGGACCCCTAAGCTCCTAGTCCTATATTAGAAGCCATATCCAATCTCATTTTTACTCCTGATCACCCCTTAAATGAATCACATTGCGTTCAGAATACATGTGACTTTTTTTTCTCCCAATCAATCACTGGAGTCATTAGCTTTCTTGGCAGCCAGAGCAGCTGCTTGCTTCCGGATCACAGTAGAACAGTACCAGCTGCAGTCAGGTGGACTTACTGTATAGTCCCTGGACTTTCTGCTCTACAATGGCACTGCGTCAACTCGCCTCATTGATAAAGGTTCAATCGAGAGGTGTAACTGTTGGATCTTCTTATGGTTTTGTAACTCAGTTCAGATCAGATGTTTATTTTTTGACAGCTTAGAATACCAAATATCCCATAAACCTACCATTACCATTTGTAGTTCTTGCAAAAATATCTTGTGCAATAAAATAAAAATAGTTGAGTCTTTATTCGAAGGAACAATGCACATAAACGTTAAGCTCAACGACAGATATGTTGTGTACCGCATTATAGCTAAATAGCTCATTCCCATCTGCAGTCCCGGGCTACCTACATTAAAGCGATACAAAAATCATGCAATAAAATTATGACAATAAAATCATACCATATCATGTAATCAAATCAAGAAAAGTCATAAAAGGCTCTTTCATGGACACATACTTAATATACAATACAAGCACCCCTCCTTTACATCATAACTAGACAATACAGGCTGTTGTTCACATCTGTCATCATTTGTAAAAACAAGCAGGATTTTAACACACACACCTCACAATTTACAACAAAAATGCTGTCATGGATAAATATAATACACATGAAGTTGTGTCAATCATAGTGGCCACCTTAGTGACCGTGTGAGCAGCTCTGATCGCTCCAAAGCCACTTTTTAACTTCAGTTTTGAATGAAAAGTCATCAGTTTGAGTTTAAGTGTAGCTCCCTGCTGGTAAAGGTAATGATTTTTCGGCTGATTCACATACGGATGACTTTGACTTCCTCTCTTTAGTCATGTTTCATGTCTTGTCGGCAAAGTGCCGCTAAAAAATCCAATCTCTGCCATCTTTATTGGAGTATTTTAGCCTTTTTTTAAGTGGAAAAAGTTGCAAATGAAATATCTATGAGGACTACCGTATTTCCTTGAATTGCCGTCGGGTATAGAGTATGCGCCTGCCTAGAATTACTGCCGGGTCAAACTCGTTTCGCAAAATATTATTTTTATTAGCGCATGTCTAGAATTTCCGCCGGGTCAAACTCGTTTCGCCAAATAATTAGCATATGCCTAGAATTTCCACCAGGGTCAAACTCGTCACGTCACGAGTGACACTTCACCTGTCATCATTTTCAAAATGGAGGAGGCTGATTTCAATAATTTGAAATCGCATAAAGGGAAGAAGATTAAGAGCTATTCAGTAGGATTTAAGGTCCAAGCTATTGAATATGCTAAAAAGAACAGTAAGCATCTATGTTTTATTAATATACCGTAGCCGCGTGTGTCAAATATGCGTCATTAAATGACTCCCGCCTCCTGGTGGTAGAGGGCGCTAGTGATCCTTCTTGCGACTACTCGGCTGCAGAAGAAGTGACAACAAGCAGCAAGAGTTTATTTTTTCCTCTCGCTTGCACTTTTAACATGGAGGATTACATATCTAAAATAAAACAGTTTTCTAAACTGGACTTTCAATCGAAGCAGGAGGTAATACAGGAAGATCTCCATCGAGACAGAGAGATTTTTAAAACTGAAGAAAGATAAGGAAGACTTCTATAAACAAGTTATCGATGCTTTTGATCAGAAGGAGCTGCGCATGGACTTCATTTATAAAAAAAAGGTAAGACCATAATAACGTTTTTTTTATTAAATGTGCTTTTCATGATTTATCCTTACATCAAACTCAAATTTATAAGCGCAGGCCTAAATTTACCGCAAGCCTTTGGTAAACGCCGGAGTGAGAAGAGGTTATAAATTAATTATAAGAATCCCCTTATATCAGCTCATTAACATAACATGACATCATCCTGTTAACTAAAAAGTATAAAATACTAGAACTGGGTATAGTGACTCCTAAAAAACAATGACTGATACGGGCTCGACTCTGACAGCGCTCATTTTAGTCATGCAAATATAAAACATACTTTGGTAAATACAATTGTAATATCACAATAACCTTAACCGGGATTTGAACCATATTAGTTGCTTTGTTTGGCGAGCGTTGTCAACCACTGTGCTATCCAGTTCATCATAATGAGTAGATGTCTGTAGAACCGTATAGTTCCATTATTTGGATGTCTGCCGCAGGCATGTCTGCAGGTGCTGGAGTAACCAAGCAGCTGTCAATCACACTATTATTGATCCTCTCACCTGGAGCACTCCTGCTTCTCTCCATCACCAACTGCAAAAGTGAAATACTGCTGGGACTTGTGACCTGTTGTCTGCTAACAACCATACTTGTGAATATTGATGCAGCCGCCAGCGATACAGGAAAATATAATACATATACAGTATAAGTAAAGATCATCTCATTTGAAACGTATGATGCATATTTGCTCATCAGGATATGCACCAACATTGAACCGTATCGTCCTCAACACGGTCTCTGTTAGATATCATTCTGTTTTGTCGTACTTTTTACACTGACAGTGGATATTTGTCCGATATCAGCAAAGAAAACAAGTATCCCAATATATTGGCTTGTATCTAAAATCTCCGATATAAGTGCTCTGATACAAGCAGTCCTGCAGCGCGTTTACTTGTCTGTGATATCATGTGCGATACAAGCAGTCCTGCAGCGTGTTTACTAGTCTGTGATATCATGTGCGATACAAGCAGTCCTGCAGCGTGTTTACTTGTGTGTGATAAAATGTGCGATACAAGCAGTCCTGCAGTGTGTTTACTTGTCTGTGATATCATGTGCGATACAAGCAGTCCTGCAGCGTGTTTACTTGTCTGTGATATCATGTGCGATACAAGCAGTCCTGCAGCATGTTTACTTGTCTGTGATATCATGTGCGATACAAGCAGTCCTGCAGCGTGTTTGCTTGTGTGTGATATCATGTGCCATACAAGCAGTCCTGCAGCGTGTTTACTTGTGTGTGATATCATGTGCGATACAAGCAGTCCTGCAGCGTGTATTTTTGTGTGATATCATGTGCGATACAAGCAGTCCACAACGTGTTTACTTGTATGTGATATCATGTTCCATACAAGCAGTCCACAACGTGTTTACTTGTGTGTGATATCATGTGCGAAACAAGCAGTCCTGCAGCTTGTTTACTCGTGTGTGATATCATATGCGATAAAAGGAGTCCTGCAGCCTGTTTACTTGTGTGATATCATGTGCGATACAAGCAGTCCTGCTGCGTGTTTACTTGTGTGATATCGTGTGCGATACAAGCAGTCCTGCAGCGTGTTTACTTGTGTGATATATCATGTGCGATACAAGCAGTCCTGCAGCGTGTTTCTTGTAAGTGATGTCATGTGCGATACAAGCAGTCCTGCTGCGTGTTTACTTGTGTGATATCGTGTGCGATACTAGCAGTCCTGCAGCGTGTTTCTTGTAAGTGATGTCATGTGCGATACAAGCAGTCCTGCTGCGTGTTTACTTGTGTGATATCGTGTGCGATACTAGCAGTCCTGCAGCGTGTTTACATGTATGATATCATGTGCGATACAAGCAGTCCTGCAGCTTGTTTACTTGTGTGTGATATCATGTGCGATACAGGCAGTCCTGCAGCCTGTGTACTTGTGTGTGCTATCATGTGCGATACAAGCAGTCCTGCTGCCTGTTTAAATGTGTGTGATATCATGTGTGATACAAGCAGTCCTGCAGCTTGATTCTTGTATGTGATATCATGTGCGATACAAGCAATCCTGCTGCCTGTTTAATTGTGTATGATATTATGTGGGATACAAGCAGTCCTGCAGCGTGTTTACTTGTGTGTGATATCATGTGCGATACAAGCAGTCCTGCAGTGTGTTTACTTGTGTGTGATATCATGTGCGATAAAAGCAGTCCTGCTGCCTGTTTACTTGTGTGTGATATCTGGGATACAAGCAGTCCTGCAGCGTGTTTACTTGTGTGATACCATGTGCGATACAAGCAGTCCTTCAGCGTGTTTACTTTTGTGATATCATGTGCGATACAAGCAGTCCTGCTGCGTGTTTACTTGTGTGATATCATGTGCGATACAAGCAGTCCTGCAGCGTGTTTACTTGTGTGATACCATGTGCGATACAAGCATTCCTGCAGCGTGTTTACTTGTGTGTGATATCATGTGCGATACAAGCATTCCTGCTGCCTGTTTACTCGTGTGTGATATCATGTCCAATATTGGCTCCACCTGGCGTTTAGTCAAGTGGCGCTGGAAGTCTCGGGCTCATCAAGCGCCAAATGCTCCACGTGCATGTCGGCAAACACAGTCACGCCTTCCAAAATGACCTCAGATGTAGTCAAGTATCGCAATGGACGCCGTACAAGAGACACACTCGTGCTCTCCATATCTCACAGGTGCGTGCTATCCTTGTAAAACAAAATCCCGGGCTTGGTGATCCTCCTAATGGAAACACGGGCGGACCTCTGATTAAAATGTCAGCGCCACCAAAGGGAAACCTCAATCTGACCTGCCTGTATTTGAATTAATGAGCTATTTAGGCAGCACTTTTCTTCTCCCCCCCGGCCTACTTGCTACACTGCTGTGATTATCCTAAGCTGTGGAGTACATTTGTGGCCATTTATTTTCATCTGACACTAAGTAGGCAGGCTGGCATGCTGAGGGTCAGCACTCACTTTCAGATGATGGACACTTTGACATCTGCTCACACAGCAAGTGCTACTGGCCACCTTAACACTGACCCTTCTATTACTATTTGTATGTACAAAAGCCAACAAGTTTGTATTTATTTACAGTGCATGACTGTTGATAGGGGCAGGACGGTGGGGGAGGGGTTTGTGCGTCTGCATCACAATACAAAGGTCATGAATAGTCGTGGGTTCAATCTCGGGATATTTCTGTGTGAACTTTGCATGTTCTCCCCGTGACTGCGTGGGTTCCACTCTGCCTTCCTGGTAATAGGCTCCTCCCACCTCCAAAGACATGCAGCTGGGGATATGCCCCTCCCACCGCCAAAGACATGCACCTGGGGATAGGCCCCTCCCACCTCCAAAGACATTCACCTGGGGATAGGCCCCTCCCACCTCCAAAGACATGCACCTGGGGATAGGCCCCTCCCGCCTCCAAAGACATGCACCTGGGGAAAGGCCCCGCCCGCCTCCAAAGACATGCACCTGGGGAAAGGCCCCGCCCGCCTCCAAAGACATGCACCTGGGGATAGGCCCCTCCCACCTCCAAAGACATGCACCTGGGGATAGGCCCCTCCCACCTCCAAAGACATGCACCTGGAGATAGGCCCCTCCCACCTCCAAAGACATTCACCTGGGGATAGGCCCCTCCCACCTCCAAAGACATGCACCTGGGGATAGGCCCCTCCCACCTCCAAAGACATGCACCTGGAGATAAGTTGATTGACAACACTAAATGGTCCCTAGAGTGTGAATGTTGTCTGTCTATCTGTGTTCGCCCTGCCATGAGGTGGCGACTTGTCCAGGGTGTACGCCGCCTTCCGCCGGATTTTAGCTGAGATAGGCACCAGCGCCCGCCCTGACCCCAAGGGGAATAAGCGGTAGAAAATGGATAGATGGATGGATGGACTGTAAATAGACAAGCAGGGAAAAAAAAAAAACCTTACTGCTCAGTCGCCAAAATTTGACTGTGAATTTACAGTAAATAGGTACTGTTACTTTTTAGGTTAGATTTTAAGTACCAAGCTGCCTTTTTAATATACAAACCCCAAAAGCAGTGTAGTTGTCAAGTTGGGGAAATGGTCAATAAAAAGAGAATGCAACAAATCCTTTTCAACTTATATTCAAATGAATAGACTGCAAAGACAAGATATTTCATCTTCACACTGGAAAGCGTTGTTATTTAGGGCAAATATTAGCTCATTTGGAATTGGCAAAAAAAAAGACTGAAAACGTTGAGGAATGCTCATCAAACACTTATTTGGAACATCCCACAAGTGAACAGGCTAATTGAGAACAGGTGGGTGCCATGATTGGCTATAAAAGCAGCTTCCATGAAATGCTCACTCATTCACAAACAAGGACGGGCCGAGGGTCACCACTTTGTCAACAAATGCCTGAGCAAATTGTTTAAGAACAACATTTCTCAAGCACCTGTTGCAAGGAATTTAGGGATTTCACCATCTACGCTCCGTAATATCATCAAAAGGTTTAGAGAATGTGGAGAAATCACTACACGTAAGCCATGATATTACGCACCTCATGCATCAAAAAGAGACATCGGTGTGTAAAGGACATCACCACATGAGCTCAGGCACACTTCAGAAAACCCCTGTAAGTAACTGTAGTTGGTCGCTACATCTGTAAGTGCAAGTTCAAACTCTACTTTGCATAGCCACAGCCATTTATCAACAACACCCAGAAATGCCGCCGGCTTCACTCGGCCCGAGCTCATCTAAGATAAACTAATGCAAAGTGGAAAAGTCTTCTGTGGTCTGACGAGTCCACATTTCAAATGTTTTTTGGAAACTGTGGGCGTGGTGTCTTCCGGACCAAAGAGGAAAATGACCATCTGGACTTTTCTAGGGTGAAAGTGTAAAAGCCAGCATGTGTGATGGTATGGGGGTGTATTAGTGGCCAAGGCTTGGGTAACTTACACATCTGTGAAGGCACCATTAATGCTGAAAGGTACATACAGCTTTTGGAGCAACATATGTTGTTATCATGGACGCCCCTGCTTATTTCAGCAAGACAATGCCAAGCCACATTCTTAGACTTACACTTAGACAAACTTTAATGATCCCCAAGAGAAATAGTTCCACAAAGTAGCTCAGTTACAAAGGATGGAAAGGATAACGCACACAAGGGCACAAAAGAGGGCGACAACAAAGGGTATGAAGTAGATTAAAAATTCTGCACGTGTTACAACAGCGTGGCTTTGTAGTAAAAGACTGCAGGTACTAGACTGGCCTGCCTGTAGTCCAGACATTGAAAATGTGTGAAGGCTAAATAATGAGAAGGGAGACTGTTGAACAACTTAAGCTGTACATCAAGCAAGAATGGGAAATAATTCCACTTCAAAAATGTGTCTCCTCAGTTCCCAAACCTGCACTGAGTGTTGTTCAAAGGAAAGGCCATGTAACACAGTGGTAAAAATGCCCCTTGGACTACTTTTTTGCTGTCATTAAATTATAAGTTCATGATTATTTGCACAAATAAATGAAGTTTGTCAGTGTGAAGATGAAATATCTTGTCTTTGCAGTCTATTCAATTGAATATAAGTTGAAAAGGATTTGTTATATTCTCTTTTTATTTACCTTTGACACAGCAACACTAAATGGTCCCTAGTGTGTGAATGTGAGTGTGAATGTTGTCTGTCTATCTGTGTTGGCCCTGCGATGAGGTGGCGACTTGTCCAGGGTGTACACTGCCTTCCGCCCGATTGTAGCTGAGATAGGCGCCAGCGCCCCCCGCGACCCCGAAAGGGAATAAGCGGTAGAAAATGGATGGATGGACAACCTGACAACTTCACTGCTTTTGGGCTTTGTATTACTGAACAAAGAATACGCTATGAGTGTCCGTAAACATTTCAATTTGACAGCTGCTGTACGACCACAGAAGGTGACACTAAAGACAGAGGATTTATGCAAGGAAGCAACTTAAGCATGGAGAGCAAATCATTGACTTCCAGGGCCGTGCTTTATTGTGGACGTTGAGGAGTGCCACCAACAGCTTTGACACTCCTTAATTTCAGTACCCTCCAGGGAAAATGATTTTCCCAAATTTCTCCAATGCTATATAATTAGGGGACCACCGTGGAAGCACTGCCTTGAGTGTCCTTTACAATCTGAACGAGCAGCGTGCCAGCTCAGCCCCATGTTGAAATTTGGCTTCTGTTGACACAGCAAGCGACTGCAAGGCATACTTGGTCAACAGCCACACAGGTCACACTGAGGGTGGCCGTATAAATAACTTTAACCCACACCAAACAAGAATGACAGACACATTTTGGGAGAACATCTGCACCGTAACACAACATAAACACAACATCACAAATACCCAGAATCCCATGCAGCTCTAACTATTCCGGGCTACAATGTACACCCCCGCTGCCCTCCCCCCCCAAACCCTGCCCCCTATTGGTGAGTTATAAAGCATGTTAAGAGGGTCAAATTACAGCTCAAAGCTGCGGAATAATAATAGAGAAAGAAAGAATAAAACGCTATAAATTCAATAGGGTCCTCTGTCCCAAAGGGACACTCGGTCCCAAATAAATAAAGAATAGTGAACAACGGGCTGAATAAGTGTAAGTTATATGAGGCATAAATAAGCAACTGCTATGTTAACCTAACATATTATGGTAAGAGTCATTCAAATACCATATTTCCTTGAATTGCCGCCAGGCATATAGTATGCGCCTGCCTTGAATTACTGCCGGGTCAAACTCGCTTCGCGAAATAATTAGCGCATGCTTCGTATTACCGCCTGGTCAAACTCATGACGTCACGAGTGACACTTCCCCTGTCATCATTTTAAAAATGGAGGAGGCTGATTTCAATACCGGGAATTTGACATCGCATAAAGGGAAGAAGATTAAGAGCTATTCAGTAGGATTTAAGGTCCAAACTTACATCAGACTCAAATTTTTACTGCATGCCTTTGGTAAGTGCCAAAGTGAGAAGAGGTTTTAAATTAATTAGCGCCCCGGCGGCAATTAAAGGAAATACAGTATATATAACATATTGAACATGCTATACCTTTACCAAACTATTTCTCACTCCTAATCCATAAATCCCATGAAATCTTCTTCCTGGATGTGGCTTCTAAACAACTCTGCCAACTCCAAAGGTTTGCGCCGCCTCCTCTTGTCCTTTTCTGCTGCATATTTCACTACGTCCAGCTTGTAATCTGCACTACATGATTTCCTTTTCAACGCCATTTTTGTTCAGCCCTTCTCACTTTTTTATAAGTTACCGCCAACGATGAAATGATCCATTTTAATAGCTACGGCAGTAGCATGTAGCAGTTAGCATTCCATGACCCACAATGCACTTCTGGCACGAGCCTCCCCCGCCGAATTCTTATTGGTTGACGTGTGTGTGATGATTGCTGACATTTTCTTTGTCTCTTGCGCAAATGAGATAAAAAATTAGGAACCGAATGTCCCTTTGGGACAGAGGACCCTATTCAATTTCTAGCGTTTTAATCTTTCTTTCTTTATTATTATTACGCAGCTTTGAGCTGTAATTTCACCCCCTTAACATGCTTCAAAACTCACCAAATTTGACACACACATCAGGACTGGCGAACATTGCGATTTAATCAAAAAACTTAACCCCAAAACTATAAATTGTGCACTAACGCCCCCTAGGAATAAAACACAGGCAAAACTGCTCCTAGGAAGACAACACAGACAAAACTGCCTGTAACTTCCAGTAGGAATGTCGTAGCGACATGAAACGAAAACCTCTATATAGGTCTCACTTAGACCTATATGTCATACACTGACATCCTTCAGCAAAAATCAACAGGAAGTTTGCAATTCCCCTTTCAAAACAAAAGTTTTGTAAAAACACTCACCTTTGCCTCTTTGAGCTGTAATTTGACCCCCTTAACATGCTTCAAAAGTCACCAAAATTGACACACACATCAGGACTGGCGAACATTGCAATTTAATCAAAAAAACCTAACCCCAAAACTATAAATTGTGCACTAGCGCCCCCTAGGAAGAAAACACAGGCAAAACTGCTCCTAGGAAGAAAACACAGACAAAACTGCCTGTAACTTCCAGTAGGAATGTCGTAGCGACATGAAACGAAAACCTCTATGTAGGTCTCACTTAGAACTATATGTCATACACTGACATCCTTAAGCAAAAATCAACAGTAAGTTTGCAATTCCCCTTTCAAAACAAGAGTTTTGCAAAAACACTCACCTTTGCCTCTATGAGCTGTAATTTGACCCCCTTAACATGCTTCAAAACTCACCAAACTGAACACACACATCAGGACTGGCGAAAATTGCGATCTAATCAAAAAACCTAATCCCAAAACTCAAAATTGCGCTCTAGCGCCCCTTAGGAATAAAACACAGACAAAACTGCCTGTAACTTCCAGTAGGAATGTCATAGAGACATGAAACAAAAACCTCTATGTAGTTCTCATTTAGACCTACATATCATATATAGACAACCCCCAGCAAAAATCAACAAGAAGTTTGCAATTCCCCCTTCAAAACTAAATTTTTGTCAAAACCGGTCACCTTTTTTCAAACATCATCTCCTCTGAGCACGTTTGTCGTGTCGGCTTCAAACTACCACCGGAGAGATTGAACCCTTCTAAATTAAAAGTTGATGGGAGAGTTTTAATTACTGCTACGGTTTTGATTTAATCAGCCTTCAAATAACCGCTGCGCTGAAAACCATTTCAAAGATGGCCTTCGTGCGCAGACACAGTGAGGGAGACGTTTTTTTTCTTCTTTTTTTTTTCCCGTACCGTCTGCTGCTGGTGCGCACGCACCAACATTCGTGAGGGTGGGGCTGTGAGCGTCTATACCAAGATGGCTGCCCCAGGTGCCGTAGCTAAGCCGGTATGTTTTAAAGTTGTCGTTTGCCTGGATATCGTAAAAACAACCGTCCAACATTTTACAACTAAATGTAAACTTATAGGTGCCGACCATCAGGGCCGAGTTGTTAAGATATTACGCCGAGTTGGTAATTCTATCTGTTTGCTAATAGTAGCTACTAGCCGTACCCATGTATTTTCAATGGGCGGTTAGCATCGGGTTTTAATCCCGTTTCCTCCTATTTTTCTGCTCCAATTGAATTCCTTTGTATGTCGAGTCTTTATTTTGGGTGCCTGACTGTTGTGGCGTTTTAAGGCCATCTGCACTTTTATGTGCCGAGTTGGTAGGTCTATCTGTTTGCTAATAGTAGCTAATAGCCATCTATCTTCTGACGTTAATCCGAGCTTGGGTCGCGGGGGCAGCAGCCAAAGCGGTCCCGTCCATCGCTGCTTGCAGCTTTAATTTATAGTTGATATTATACGGTATTTTGTTAATAATTTCACACATAAGTGGCTCCGGAGTATATGTCGCCAAACTATGAAAAAAACTGCGACTTATCGTCGGAAAAATATGGTAGCTCAAATGTTAAGTTAAGTTAAAGTACCAATGATTGTCACACACACACACACTAGATGTGGTGAAATTGGTCCTCTGCATTTGACCCTTGATCACCCCCTAGGAAGTGAGGGGAGCAGTGAGCAGCAGCAGTGCCGCGCCCGGGAATCATTTATGGTGATTTAACCCCCAATTTCAGCCCTTGATGCTGAGTGCCAAGCAGGGAGGCAATGGCTCCCATTTTTTAATAGTCTTTGGTCACATGGCTCGCTTTGCAAGTGAGAAGTAGCAAAATCAATGCCCGCATTCTCCAAATCTTACATTCCCTCAGGTTTTCTTCCTAAAAGCATAAAAGCATCATCTGAGAATGTTTTATCTTTGAAAGCCAAGCTGGATTGTAACCGACATGATGTTTCATGTTTCCACGGGGTCAAGCAGCAGTGACATGTCGAAATATCTCGGAAGTGAGATAAGGGACGGCGTGGCGCAGTGATAGAGTGGCCGTGCGCAACCCGAGGGTCCCGGGTTCGAATCCCACCTAGTACCAACCTCGTCACGTCCGTTGTGTCCTGAGCAAGACACTTCAGCCTTGCTCCTGATGGGTGCTGGTTGGCGCCTTGCATGGCAGCTCCCTCCATCAGTGTGTGAATGTGTGTGTGAATGTGTAAATGTGGAAGTAGTGTCAAAGCGCTTTGAGTACCTTGAAGGTAGAAAAGCGCTATACAAGTACAACCTATTTATCATTTATTTATAAGGGATTTGAAGTGGAAAAAATACTTCATACTCCTGCCATCCTGCTTGGGTCTTCCCAGTATGATGCACCGAAATGAAAATTTGTGGCCGAAGCCGAAACCGAATAAAATTTGAGCGCTTGGCCGAAAGCCGAATACCAAATACCGAATAATAAATGCAGTTTTTCACAACTTTTTTATATTGCATAAATAGCCTAGGATACATTTTTAGACATGTTTTTCAAATAAAGTAAATATTTATCGAATATTGACATTTTTTAATATTCCAGTAGCCTTTTGCTTTTCAAAAAAAAGCACAGTTTTTCATTTATATTAGGCCTTCAAACAAAACATGCATTCCAAAAAAAAAATAAAGTGCATTAAAGTGGATAAACTCACAACAAATGAATTATTGTCCTTTTGGCAAAAGTCTGCTTAGCCACAGTAGATATGCTAATAATGTAAACAGAAGGCTCAAGTAAATCTCAATAAGTGTGTGCTTGTAACCTCATACACTTATACAGGTAGCCTACACAACAGGCTGATAATGTAAACAGAAGGCTCAAGTAAATCTCAATAAGTGTGTGCTTGTAACCTCATACACTTATACAGGTAGCCTACACAACAGGCTAATAATGTAAACAGAAGGCTCAAGTAAATCTCAATTAAGTGTGTGCTTGTAACCTCATACACTTATACAGGTAGCCTACACAACAGGCTAATAATGTAAACAGAGGACCCACTAAATCTCAATAAGTGTGTGCTTGTAACCTCATACACTTATACAGGTACACAACACATCCCAGGCCAGAACAGATTTGTCAATAACAGTACTTCAGCTTCAGAATAAAAAGAAGGAAACTAACTATGTATAAAACAATTTAAATTTAACACTGCACGTTGGTTGATTGCGTCACCGCGTCAAAAAAATTGCGTCACACGCCACTATTCGGCCTTGCTTTTAACTCATTCCACCGAAGCCCGAATGTGGCTTTTTTTGCCATATTCGTCCGAATATATTCGGTTACCGATTAATCGGTGCATCCCTAGTATGATTAGATCCTGGTGCTTAAAACCTTCCCCTCGATTTTGAATGGCAGTCATACAATCTTTTCTACCTTCTACAATGGCCTGGATGTTGATTTTTTTTTTCCCCTTTTCCCTCCCATAGGCACTGAAGATAAGTAGCCATAGAGGTACCATTATAAATACAGCTTTCTCTATTCATGAGCGACTCCCTGTGGGATTGAGAAGCCAGTGATTAATTTGATTGCTTTTCTCCCTTCGGCACTACTTTCTCTCACTTTCCCACTTCTCCTGGCCAGCTGAGCAGATGGGACTTCTATATGACTCCTGATGACATTTATTTGCATGTACAATTTCACTTCTGTGAACATTGAAATGAGCTCTTTTTCCCAGTTGCCGTATCACCAAAATATGACGCCACAAATGATATCAATGCCGCAGTCCTTTTCATTTCAAAACAACAATCTTTTTTTGCATAGCTTTCCTGAAAATGATGAATTAAATATATGAGTATATAATAGAATAGAAGGTACTTTATTGATTATTTATACAGGATGATGTATTACACATTTTATAAAATTCTAATTATGGTTGTCTGATAGCGATATTGATCTAATACGATATCCACACAAATTATACTACATACTAGGGCTGGGCGAGAAATTATCATGATTAGAGATGTCCGATAATATCGGGCTGCCGATATTATCGGCCGATACGTTACGTTAAGGTAACGTGTGGAGTTCCCCTTGGCCCTGCACTCTTCAGCATCTACATGCTGCCGCTAGGTGACATCATACGCAAATACGGTATTAGCTTTCACTGCTATGCTGATGACACCCAACTCTACATGCCCCTAAAGCTGACCAACACGCCGGATTGTAGTCAGCTGGAGGCGTGTTTTAATGAAATTAAACAATGTATGTCCGCTAACTTTTTGCAACTCAACGCCAAAAAAACGGAAATGCTGATTATCGGTCCTGCTAGACACTGACCTCTATTTAATAATACAACTTTAACATTTGACAACCAAACAATTAAACAAGGCGACACGGTAAAGAATCTGGGTGTTATCTTTGACCCAACTCTCTCCTTTGAGTCACACATTAAAAGCGTTTCTAAAACGGCCTTCTTTCATCTCCGTAATATCGCTAAAATTCGCTCCATTCTGTCCACTAAAGACGCTGAGATCATTATCCATGCGTTCGTTACGTCTCGTCTCGATTACTGTAACGTATTATTTTCGGGTCTCCCCATGTCTAGCATTAAAAGATTACAGTTGGAACAAAATGCGGCTGCTAGACTTTTGACAAGAACAAGAAAGTTTGATCACATTACGCCTGTACTGTATATACCTTTATATACATATATACATACATATATACCTATACTGTATATACCTTTATATACATATATACCTATACTGTATATACCTTTATATACATACATATATACCTATACTGTATATACCTTTATATACATATATACATACATATTTACCTATACTGGCTCACCTGCACTGGCTTCCTGTGCACTTAAGATGTGACTTTAAGGTTTTACTACTTACGTATAAAATACTACACGGTCTAGCTCCATCCTATCTTGCCGATTGTATTGTACCATATGTCCCGGCAAGAAATCTGCGTTCAAAGGACTCCGGCTTATTAGTGATTCCTAGAGCCCAAAAGAAGTCTGTGGGCTATAGAGCGTTTTCATTTCGGGCTCCAGTACTCTGGAATGCCTTCCCGGTAAAAGTTCGAGATGCCACCTCAGTAGAAGCATTCAAGTCTCACCTTAAAACTCATTTGTATACTCTAGCCTTTAAATCGACTCCCTTTTTAGACCAGTTGATCTGCCGTTTCTTTTCTTTTTCTCCTATGTCCCACTCTCCCTTGTGGAGGGGTTCCGGTCCGATCCGGTGGCCATGTACTGCTCGCCTGTGTATCGGCTGGGGACATCTCTGCGCTGCTGATCCGCCTCCGCTTGGGATGGTTTCCTGCTGGCTCCGCTGTGAGCGGGACTCTCGCTGCTGTGTTGGATCCGCTTTGGACTGGACTCTCGCGACTGTGTTGGATCCAATATGGATTGAACTTTCACAGTATCATGTTAGACCCGCTCGACATCCATTGCTTTCCTCCTCTCCAAGGTTCTCATAGTCATCATTGTCACCGACGTCCCACTGGGTGTGAGTTTTCCTTGCCCTTATGTGGGCCTACCGAGGATGTCCTAGTGGTTTGTGCAGCCCTTTGAGACACTAGTGATTTAGGGCTATATAAGTAAACATTGATTGATTGATTGATAAATGCTTTAAAATGTAATATCGGAAATTATCGGTATCGGCTTCAAAAAGTAAAATGTATGACTTTTGTAGTGGAAAATTTCTGTCCTAGGGTTACTTCCAAACTAAATGCATCTGGAGGGACTCGACATAAGAGGTCAAGTCACCCTGAATCATGGAGTGTAATGATGAGAAGGGAATACCACACCTGGGGTGCGCTCTGTCTTAATTCCTTCTCGAGGGTTCACCATCTTTCGTCTTCGAAGACATTGTCTGTGTAGACATATTGATTCAATCCAACTTTGTACTATCTGATTGTGAGTAATTAAAACTGTTGTAACAAACTCTCTATTGTTCCTGTTTAAGATTCGGCATTTCTACCACATAAAATTGGCGTCACGAACAGGATCCCTGTTTTATGTGGCCGTATAAACAAGTTTAACACTGTTACAAATATGCCCCACACTGTGAAGCCACACCAAACAAGAATGACAAACACATTTTGGGAGAACATCCGCACCGTAACACAACAGAACAAATACCCAGAACCCCTTGCAGGACTAACTCTTCCGGGATGCTACAATATACACCCCTCGCTCCCCCCCCAAAACCGCCCACCTCAACCTCCTCATGCTCTCTCAGGGAGAACATGTCACAAATTCCGAGCTGCTGTTTTGAGGCATGTTAAAAATAATGACAATAAATTATAATAATTAATAAAATAATAGTTGGCACTTTTTTCCATAACCTGTGTTGATTTATTTTGGAAAACCTTGTTACATTGTTTAATGCATCCAGTGGGGCATCACAACAAAAGTGAAGTGAATTATATTTGTATAGCGCTTTTCTCTAGTGACTCAAAGCGCTTTACATAGTGAAACCCAATATCTAAGTTACATTTAAAGCAGTGTGGGTAAAGTGTCTTGCCCAAGGACACAACGGCAGTGACTAGGATGGCGGAAGCGGGAATCGAACCTGCAACTCAAAAGTTACTGGCACGGCCACTCTACCAACCGAACTATAATAATAAACTAGGCATAATAATGTGTTCATTCCACCACTGTATATATCGGTATCGATTGCTATCGGAATCGGTAATTAAGAGTTTGACAATATCGGAATATTGTGAAAGCCATTATCGGACATCTCTAATCACGATTATAATTTTAATGTCATCCTATCACAATGTATTAATTTTTAAATTGCTCCTAAAATTTATTTTTGGAGCTATTTTCCACATTTCTTCAGGTAGAAATATCACAGAATGCATCACAAAACATCTTTGACACTCAAACGGTGTACGTAACAATCAACAGTGTGTGTGTGTTTGTGCGTGTGTGTGCGTGTGCGTGTGTGTGCGTGTGCGTGTGTGTGTGTGTGTGTGTGTGTGTGTGTGTGTGTGTGTGTGTGTGTTAATGCATGACACTGGGATCCTCCCCTCTAAATGCAAGTGCTCCTACAGCAGAAATACAAATGGTGTATTTCTACAAAATACTAGAATCTGGCATGACACCAACACACTGCAGGTATTTTTTGGCAAGCAAAAAAATTAAACAAAAATTTTCATTCAAGCAAACTAATTGTCAAGATATGGTAATAAACATTTTAAGATTTTCTGTTCTGGGTAGAATTATTCATGATGAACAATTATATCTACCGTATTTCCTTGAATTGCCGCCGGGGCGCTAATTAATTTAAAACCTCTTCTCACTCCGGCACTTACCAAAGGCATGCGGTAAATTTAGGCCTGTGCTTAAAAATTTGAGTGTGATGTAAGGATACCATCATGAAAAGCACATTTAATAAAAAGAAAAGTTATTATGGTCTTACCTTTACTTATAAATGAAGTCCATGCGCAGCTCCTTCTGATCAAAAGCATCTATAACTTGTTTATAGAAGTCTTCCTTATCTTCCTTCAGTTTTAAAAGTCTCTCTGTCTCGATGGCGATCTTCCTTTATTACCTCCTGCTTCGATTGAAAGTCCAGTTTAGAAAACTGTTTTATTTTAGATATGTAATCCTCCATGTTAAAAGTGCAAGCGTTCATAAAAAATGAACGATTGCTGCTTGTTGTCACTTCTTCTGCAGCGAGTAGTCGCAAGAAGGATCACTAGCGCCCTCTACCACCAGGAGGCGGGAGTCATTTAATGACGCATATTTGACACACGCAGCTACGGTATATTAATAAAACATAGCTGCTTACTGTTCTTTTTAGCATATTCAATAGCTTGGACCTTAAATCCTACTGAATAGCTCTTAATCTTCTTCCCTTTATTTGATTTCAAATGATTGAAATCAGCCTCCTCCATTTTGAAAATGATGACAGGTGAAGTGTCACTCGTGAAGTGACGAGTAATTCTAGGCAGGCGCATACAATATACCCGACGGCAATTCAAGGAATTCGTATCTGAGATTAATTTTGATTTAACGATGAGCAAACTGTAATAGATTGATTACATACAGCCCTAATTTAAAGCAAGATTCCAGCATGTTAATCTTCCACTGTTTACACCCAAGAACATGCTGCTTTTGTACCACATCAGTCTGTAATTATCTACTCTAGAAAACATTGTTTTTAGTGCTAATTGTTGTACTTAAGCAACATGTGATCACCTTTAATTACTGCTGGTTTAGTCTCAGGAAATGAACTTGTACGTGCCATGCTTTAGATTTCTGGTTAGCAACATATAATTAGTATGTATAGAAGGTAATCAGACAACAAATTAATTGCATACACTTGTGATTAAACTTTGCCATTTGTGTTGATGACTCTCATACAAAACGCTGAATGTAAGAAACTGAGGGCTACCTTCGTGGTTAACCCGTGTGCATACCTTATTGCTCCGCATTACTGTTAATTAGGTGTTAAACCTAATGGAGTCATTGACTATATTTGGCCTATATACATATTAAAAAAAGATATGGGCTCATCATTAAAAATCAATGTCTACCCTTCAGAGCTGAGCGGAGATGATTTCACGCCTGGCTGTGTCATTTGCTAGGTGATGCTCTCCCACATGCCCGCGATATTAGAGTGTGACGTCCTTGGTCTGCTCTCCCCACGTGGATCCACTAATGGAGAAAGGAGAACAGCACAGGACACTTTTCACCCTATCAGGGCCTCTGTGGAGAAGAGAAATGTAGTCCTGCAAAGAATATATGTGTGAACAACCTACTTCATACTTCATGCCTGATTATTGTGATATTCTTAGCAGGCGGGATGTTCAATCAACTATGCAGGACAGGACCTGACCTTAATGTCTTGGTTATTAGGAGAGCAGCTCGTGTGGAACAACCTTGTCCCCCTGGGAGGGAAATCACAACAGTGAAGAACATTTTACATACACACTTGGCTCGCCTGACCACTTCTGATGGCAGTGTGTGTGTGTGTGTGTGTGTGTGTGTGTGTGTGTGTGTGTGTGTGTGTGTGTGTGTGTGTGTGTGTGTGTGTGTGTGTGTGTGTGTGTGTGTGTGTGTGTGTATATATATATAGATATACAGATAAATATATATGTATATTAGGGATGCATCGAAATGAAAATTTGTGGCCGAAGCCGAATAAAATTTAAACGCTTGGCCGAATACCGAATAATGAATGCAGTTTTTCACAATTTTTTTTATATTGCATAAATAGCCTAGAATAAATATTTAGACATGTTTTTTCAAATAAAGTATTTTTTTTATTGAATATTGACATTTTTTTTAATATTCCAGTAGCCTTTGCTTTTCATTTATATTAGGCCTTCAAACAAAACATGCATTCCAAAAAAAAAAAAAAAAAAGTGCATTAAAGTGGATAAACCCGCAACAAATGAATTATTGTCCTTTTGGCAAAAGTCTGCTAAGCCACAGTAGATATGCTAATAATGTAAACAGAAGGCTCAAGTAAATCTCAATTAAGTGTGTGCTTGTAACCTCATACACTTATACAGGTACACAACAAATCCCAACGTCACTGCACGTTGGTTGATTGCGTCACCGCGTCAAAAAATTGCGTCACACGCCACTATTCGGCCTTGTTTTTAACTCATTCCACCGAAGGCCGAATGTGGCTTTTTTTGCCATATTCGGCCGAATATATTCGGTTACCGATTAATCGGTGCATCCCTAATATATATATATATATATATATATATATATATGTATATGTGTGTGTGTGTGTGTGTGTGTGTGTGTGTGTGTGTGTGTGTGTGTGTGTGTGTGTGTGTGTGTGTGTGTCTTGATAGAGATATCTTTTTAAATCCGAGTCATATTTTAGAATAGCTAAGTATGGGCCATGCATAGGCCTTGATAGTTGGAATGTAGCGAGAAGCCATAACACTTTTTATCTCAAATGTCTCAGGCTAGGAGGAGGGGGAGAGGAGAATAAGGGGGGGCGGGTGAGAGGGAGAGAAGAGGTGAAACTTCAGTAGTAGAATTAGATCAATTTGGTCAATGCGATTGAAAGGTTGTTGTATCTAGAATGGTCTCCCAAAGCTTTGGTAATAAAATATCCAAATAAGCAACTCTGCCTGGGATTAATTTATAACCAGTTTATGTGTCATCGAACCAACCTGGGAGGTGACCGGGTCCAACGCAATAATATATATATATAGATAGATAGATAGATAGCTATATATTAGGGATGTAACGGAACATGTATTTGTATTGAACCATTTCGGTACAGGGCTTTCGGTTCGGTTCGGAAGTGTACCGAACGAGTTTCCACACGGACATATTAAGTAGCGTACCGGACGTTGTGCAAAACACACGGCATGCTAGCAGCGACCAGGTTACAATACACTGACCATACCTCCTCTTTTCACGGGACTTGTCCTCTTTTGCGGGGCTGTCCGGGAGGAGTTTCTTAAATGCTTTAAATGTCCAGCCTTTAAGTTAGGGTTGCGTGTATTTTCAATGTACGTTCAGGGTTAAGAAGGGGTTAAAAACAAAACAAATTGTGCACGCATCAGCATTTACTCTCTGTAAAGCAGCAGTTCCATTGGCAGCAAAACAGGCCCAGAACATAATACTACCGCCACCAACGCCTCACCTTTTCTCCTCCAAACATATTCAATCAATCAATCAATGTTTATTTATATAGCCCCAAATCACAAATGTCTCAAAGGACTGCACAAATCATTACGACTACAACATCCTCAGAAGAACCCACAAAAGGGCAAGGAAAACTCACACCCAGTGGGCAGAGAGAATTCACATCCAGTGGGACGCCAGTGACAATGCTGACTATGAGAAAACCTTGGAGAGGACCTCAGATGTGGGCAACCACCCCCCTCTAGGGGACCAAAAGCAATGGATGTCGAGCGGGTCTAACATGATACTGTGAAAGTTCAATCCATAGTGGCTCCAACACAGCCGCGAGAGTTCAGTTCAAGCGGATCCAAGACAGCAGCGAGAGTCCCGTCCACAGGAAACCATCTCAAGCGGAGGCGGATCAGCAGCGTAGAGATGTCCCCAACCGATACGCAGGCGAGCGGTCCATCCTGGGTCCCGACGAGCGGTCCATCCTGGGTCTCGACTCTGGACAGCCAGTACTTCATCCATGGTCATCGGACCGGACCCCCTCCACAAGGGAGGGGGGGACATAGGAGAAAGAAAAGAAGCGGCAGATCAACTGGTCTAAAAAGGAGGTCTATTTAAAGGCTAGAGTATACAGATGAGTTTTAAGGTGAGACTTAAATGCTTCTACTGAGGTAGCATCTCCAACTGTTACCGGGAGGGCATTCCAGAGTACTGGAGCCCGAACGGAAAACGCTCTATAGCCCGCAGACTTTTTTTGGGCTCTAGGAATCACTTATAAGCCGGAGTCTTTTGAAGGCTGATTTCTTGCCGGGACATATGGTACAATACAATCGGCAAGATAGGATGGAGCTAGACCGTGTAGTATTTTATACGTAAGTAGTAAAACCTTAAAGTCACATCTTAAGTGCACAGGAAGCCATATTGCTGGCTATTGTGGCCAAACAGCTCCGTTTTTGTTTCATCCGACCACAGAACTTTCCTCCAGAATTTCTTATCGTCCCCTAGAAGGTGAGGGGAGCAGTGAGCAGCAGTGGTGGCCACGCCCGGGAATCTTTTTTTGGGTGATTTCACTCCCAATTCCAAGCATTGATGCTGAGTGTTAATCAGGGAGGTAATGGCTCCCATTTTTTTTAGTCTTTGGTATGACTCGGGCGGGGTTTGAACTCACGACCTACCCATCTCAGGGCGGACACTCTAAGCACTAGTTCTGTCCCAACTTGAAACACTTATTTATGTCACAGGACATAAAATTCGAGGATGTGGTTCAATGAGACCTTTATGTAGCGTGGAGATGAAATGGTGAAGCAATGGTGGTCATTGTGGAAAGGAGGCTGGTTCATCAGGCTCTGTTTACCCACAATGATAAATAAGCAAACAAAATTAATCCTGGCCCCGCACGGGATTAATTTTCTCTCCCAGCTGTGTACACTAATTGGAATAATAAGAGAAAAAGGTTATCAGCCCTGCGAGGCAGCAACACCTTTCCATTTACCTTCTCCAATATCTATTCTCACTGTATGATCTCTCAGCACACACATCTACATATAATGACAGCATGAATACATGGTACATTTAATGACAACATGAATACATGGGTACATCTAATAACAACATGAATACTTGGCTACATCTAATGACAGCATTAATACATGGTACATCTAATGACAACATGAATACATGGGTACATTTAATGACAACATGAATACATGGGTACATCTAATAACAACATGAATACTTGGCTACATCTAATGACAGCATGAATACATGGTACATCTAATGACAATATGAATACATGGCTACATCTAATGACAGCATGAATACATGGGTACATCTAATGACAACATGAATACATGGGTACATCTAATAAGAACATGAATACTTGGCTACATCTAATGACAGCATGAATACATGGTACATCTAATGACAGCATGAATACATGGGTACATCTAATAACAACATGAATACTTGGCTACATCTAATGACAACATGAATACACGGGTACATCTAATGACATGTATACATGGGTACATCTAATGACAATATGAATACATGGCTACATCTAATGACAACATGAATACATGGGTACATCTATTGACAGCATGAATACATGGTACATCTAATGACAACATGAATACATGGGTACATCTAATAACAACATGAATACTTGGCTACATCTAATGACAACATGAATACATGGGTACATCTAATGACATGTATACATGGGTACATCTAATGACAATATGAATACATGGCTACATCTAATGACAACATGAATACATGGGTACATCTATTGACAGCATGAATACATGGTACATCTAATGACAGCATGAATACATGGTACATCTAATGACAATATGAATACATGGCTACATCTAATAACAACATGAATACTTGGCTACATCTAATGACAACATGAATACATGGGTACATCTAATGACATGTATACATGGGTACATCTAATGACAACATGAATGCATGGGTACATCTAATGACAACATGAATACATGGGTACACCTAATGACAACATGTATACTTGGGTACATCTAATGACAACATGAATTCATGGGTACATCTATTGACAGCAAGAATACATGGTACATCTAATGACAACATGAATACATGGGTACATCTAATGACAACATGAATACATGGCTACATCTAATAACAACACGAATACTTGGCTACATCTAATGACAACATGAATACATGGGTACATCTAATGACAACATGAATACATGGGCACATCTAATGACAATATGAATACATGGCTACATCTAATGACAACATGAATACATGGGTACATCTATTGACAGCATGAATACATGGTACATCTAATGACAACATGAATACATGGGTACATCTAATAACAACATGAATACTTGGCTACATCTAATGACAACATGAATACATGGGTACATCTAATGACATGTATACATGGGTACATCTAATGACAATATGAATACATGGCTACATTTAATGACAACATGAATACATGGGTACATCTATTGACAGCATGAATACATGGTACATCTAATGACAGCATGAATACATGGTACATCTAATGACAATATGAATACATGGCTACATCTAATAACAACATGAATACTTGGCTACATCTAATGACCACATG